>NC_083642.1:2076504-2086504 GCF_963576545.1 Limanda limanda | reverse complement strand
ATATACATATACATATAGATAGATGTAGATATAGATGTGGGTCATAACATGGTTGCAACGCAGCGGGTGCTGACCTCGGTCGTGGCAGAAACGTTCATAGAACCACTTCCTGTTTGTCAGTTTGCCTTCAAAGTGAAAGCACAATGTTTGTGTTGTTGCTGCCACGGTTTATATTGAACTAAATTACAGAGCTTTTGAATTTAGTTTTGAAGATCATGTTGATTTTGCAGTTCGGAAAGTCTTTTAAACTTATGAATATAAAACACACAAGTGAACTGTTCTAAAGACAATTTAGGTTAATGGAAAATCTAAGTTGCAGCTCCGGTCCCGTTTTGACCAAATCTGAATCAGCAACTCTCCAAAACACACAATCGTTTACGTGCTGTTTTAATGTGGTGGCACTGTTTACTTTCAATCAAACCTTATTGGTTAAAGAGCCCCCCCGTTGACAGACCAGGTATTAGACACACAACACATTGTCAGATTAATTGTGCGATTTGCGCCGTAAATATTAAATGTGCCGGACTTACATGCTAATCCCTCCGTGCTCCTCCAGGATAGCTTCCCTTTGAACGGGGTTTTCATTTAATTTGCGAAATGATTTGTGTTCCGTGTTTTCGGCGGCCGCCCCTAAGAAGACAATATTGGAATTACAGTAAGCTTCTTATAAGCTGATACAATTATTGAGGTGAGGAGTTTACGTCGTCTCGTGAAAGTGGGACCTTATGCTCTTTCAATTTAGAAAACAACACAACTTTTACGATGATAGAGACATTTGATCCTCTGGCATATGCTGCGTCTTTGTGTGATGAATTAATGCCGGAGAGCAGCTGGTAATATACGTTTATCACCTTCCCGCTGCTGTTTGGGGATTGACTGATAACAAAGGAGCCGTGATTAGTTTTTGTTGAAGGCTTTAGAGGAGTTTGAAGTACTCAGATACTTCACTTAGGGAAAACAACCAATATAAAAACATTAAAACAGACCTAAAACCATATTTTAATTCCGGAAGTATTAAAAGTAAAAGAACTTGTCCTGCAGAAGAAGCGTCTCTGTAACCAAAGTATTATCAAACTTTAGTTTAGTCCTGTGGTTCAACACAAGGGTCACCTCCTTCCAAAGGGTCACGAGATAAATCTGAGGGGTCGTGAGATGCTCGATAGAAAACACAAACAAAGCAGTTTTGAGTTTTTTTCGTTCTTCTCTCTAATGTTTTTCTGCCGTTTGTGAAATATTGGAAACTTGTAACTTATTTAAATTAAACCATCTACAAGGTGTAGAGGAGAAATCCCTGGTTTACCACAAAGCACTTGTAAAAATCTTAATCTGAACAAGTATTCATACATTTTAAATAAATGTGGTGGAGGAGGAATTTAAATACTCGTGTGAGGTACAAGAACTTCAAACTGGACCTAAGTGCAGTACTTGAATTCATGGTTCTGTGCAGTAATAGAGCAATAACCTTGTGATGTTTGAATATTGCAGACTTAGTGAATCCACACGTGTCGACCTTTAAGCACAAAAGAAGGAAGTACAGCAATGTGTCAAACTGTAATAACGGCTCAGTGTTACACTGTAAAATGTGTCATTATTGCTAAAAATTTAAATACAAAACAACTGCAGTGGAACTCAGTAGAGCTCGTTCCTCCATCAAGGCCCAACAGTCTCCTTGAATTCCATCAAGCTGCTGCAAATTACACACATTCCTAGATATCAGTTCCATAAATGTACCAGATTTTTGGATCCAGGAATTCATACCTTGGAAATCTACACCCAATCTATCTTGCTTATAAAAAAAAAAAACACAAAAAAATAAATAAGGGGGAAAACATAACCTCCTCTAAGGAGGTACAAATCTGGATGTTTATGGGTTTTGTCCGAAGTCTGTTCCAACCTTGGAAGAAATCGTTAGACCTAATTTGCTCAAACGTTCACTGAGATTTCTGAAATGCTTTGATTTTGGTGATAAAGGTCAAAGTTCAAGGTCAGTGCGGCCTCAGAAAACATGTTGGTGTTAATTCTGACTTTACAAATGTCACAGGATCAAAATCCTGATGAGAATTTTATGTCCAAATGGACAAAGGTCGAGTTGACTGTGACTTTATTAAAAAACCATAACTCAGGAGCAGACGTTGGGGATAATGAGTGAAACTTGAAGAGTTAGCGGAGGCCGAGTGAGAATAGTTTGGTTCTTTTGAATTTCCAATGTTTAGTTCACTAATCCGATCCTGCCGCTGACTTCACAGAATCATCCTTCTCCTCAGCTGGTGGACTGGTTACCGCTGATCTCTGGGATCCATGAGAGCAGAACCAGATGTTCCAGTGCAGCCTGTGAAGGTCACAGCCTCCCCAGCCTGATGGCGCTGCGTGGTACTGATCGAGGGCAGATGTTCACGGGGGTGATCCATTCCATATGGCCGCCACTCGTCCACGAAGCCTTTTCACAGCACAGCGCTTGTAAACACGCTTTAGTTCCCTGTTCCCTGGGTTTCCTGCCCCTGTAAAACATGTCCTAAATCCAATCACCTAGTCCGTCTAAAGGGGATGATGTTGATGAATGGGAATGTGTAGTGGTAGTAGTGACCTATACTGTAAGCCCCTGCTGGGATTACAGGCAGGCAGGCAGCCAGCCGGCCGCCCAGGTCTGGCGAGGGCACCAGGAAACAGCCCGAGCTTACCGAGGGATTGTTTGGACAGACAATGGTGTCTACCTGGTTTTAATCTCTGCTCAGAGAGAGTACAGGGGATTGGCAGCGTTTAATAAACCAAAGTGCTCCTATAATCAGGATTTGCCAAAGTGCCCCTTTGTGTTAATCGGACATTTTTTACAGCATGGTTTTTGACATCTGCCACAGCGAGTGGTGTTAACCCCCCCGCTGCCACAGCTGCGTGCAGCGGCTTCACCGGACGTCCTGGGACACGGCGTGCAATTACACAAACACAGCGTGCTCAGTGGGAAACGTTCTGCACACGAGTCACACTTCTATCAGGAAATCTAAAAAAAAACAAGGATTCAGAAACTGTTCCTGCAGGAGAAAGGTTCCAGGTTCCAGCCTCTTTGTGTTATTATATCTCTCTGTGTGTTGAATAATCTGCAGGACGCCGGCGACCTCCAGCCCAGCGGCTCGCCGCGGCACAACCTCATTACTCACTAAGCACAGGCTAATAGAGCCGGGACGTGTAATTACTTCATTGCTAAAATAGAAAGCTGCATTTTAGTAATTAAAGTCCAACGTATCAGCGGTAAAGCACGATAAAAGAGTTTTAAAATCGAGGATTACAACAGTAAATCCCGAGCGGGCCAGATGTGAGAGCGGGGGGGGGCGGGGGTGCACTGCATTGTGGGACCAGATTAAACAGGAAATCCCACAGGACCGCACTGTCTTTCCCCTGCAGCTTACGGGCTCGTGTGGACTCAACAAGCTGTAATCCACCGATTAGCTGATATAATCACCTGTAAATACACCTGGGCCACGATGTGACTCTGGGCCATCAGGTCCAGCGAGTGTGTGTGTGTGTGCGAGTGTGTGTGTGTGTGTGTGTGTGTGTGTGTGTGTGTGTGTGTGTGTGTGTGTGTGTGTGTGTGTGTGTGTGTGTGTGTGTGTTGTTAAGACTCACATGCACTTTCTGAGAAGCAGACAGACAGCTGTACTCGATATGTGATCTGACTGAGTTCCCAGAAACTGGACTAAGCAGATGAAGCCTGTTTAACTCCCATGTAACATTTATAATATAAACCTTAATAACACACTAACTTGTGGTTCCAGTAATAAATGTAGTTGTGCGAAATTCCTTTTGGAATACATATAAACACTCTATCTAAATGTACTTGTATCCGTTTATTTACTAAATGCTAATTACTGTTAGCTGTTTAGCTTTGAGCAAAAACACTACGTAACATTGAATATATTTTTGAAAATTGTTCCTCATTAACAAATTCTCATTTTTATTTAAATGAGTAAGACTTTCAGGGGTCAATCAGAGTTCAGCTGGGGCCAGTGCCCCCCCGGCCCCGCCCCAGGATTCACCCCTGATGCCAGAGTACAGTTTATACAAACAAAAACCTTTTAATGTCCGATGCATTTACAGCTGCAGCTAACAAATACTGTTAAAACTACTTTATTTTATGTCCATTAGCAAATGTGTTTTAATGTAAATTTCTGGGCGTATTTCAAAAAACATTTCTCGTGAACAGACACAGTAAAAAATGAATAGTTTAACACGTTTATAGATCAGAACCCAACGGATATTAATAAATAAAAATTGTTCAATGTGAATTTTTTACAGACATATCAGGATCTGTGTGTGTTTAGAAATATGAAACATTCTAATTTACATAAATAACTCTTATTTTTTACATAAAACAATTGTTTTCTTAATTCAAATTATCTATATTTGGTTGTATTCCTGTTTTCTCGGTTAAACTGTAAGATGTCAATCTACATGTACATTTCTGATTGAATGTGTGTAAGGTCTGATTTCTCACATTTTAGTCACTGGAACCAGAAATATTTAGTCGCTTCAGTTTATAACCATATTGATAAGTAGATAACAATTGTCCCTTCTTTTATTTTTTAATATTTAAAGTACAACTTGCTGCTACACCTATTTAAATTCTACTAGAATAAACTTGAACATGTACTTTTACTGGTGGAACTACTTTCTTTTCAGTATCAATACTTCTTCCTCCTCCAGGTTCTCTTCAGTTCAGGGTTTGGTGATAAACATAAAATTGAACATGACCCAAAAGCAACAGGTTCATCTCAACATCGTGACATTAAAAACGAGATGACGTCATTATTGCTGCAGACACAGGAAGTCACGACCGCTCTGTAATTCTTCTTCACCTCCGTAAACCTCCTCCGCCACCGGCTGTCTGTCTGCGTCAAAAACCACGAGGGACGAGAGCGAGTGGAACAAGTTCACGTCTTTTTTAATGCGATGCCGTTCACATTCAGCCTCTCTCCTCAGATCACTCCATTACAGTGGATTAAACCATTAAAACGGGGGATTGTGAATTTAGGGATTTTTTATTCTGTAAGACACTTTAAAGTCATTCCTGAAAGAGGAAACAAATGATTTTGGTTCATAGCACATTCATGCCTGGCGAGAAACAAAAGATTAAGACTACATCAACGACAAAAAAAACATGGAAGCAAAACAATATAAACAATAATCTTATATATAAAACATAGCAGGCATAATAAATATTACACATAAACAAGAACTAAAAGTAAACAGTTGAACCTATTTGGTTTTGGGCAAAGTTTGGAAACAAGGTTATAAATCACTGATGTGAAAAGCTCAGTGTGAATGTTAAGATTTTTTATTTATTTGTTTTTTAAACTGGAAAAAGCCGTTCCCACTAAAACCAGCTCTGCAGATTCACTCACATCCAACGCAAAGCTTTTCAATCTCCTATCAAAGTTACTATGAAAGTAAAGAAACACAGGAAATGAAATGTCTCAGAGAAAGGTGCTCAAACACAGGCGTTACTCAGGGGATTCAAGTGTAGACTTCTTTTTTTTTATTTTTAAATGTTCTTCCTATGACCAAGTTCTCTCGTGTGCACTTAACGAATCTATATTTGTGTGTCAGTGTGTGTTTGTGTTGCACATTTAGGCCTCAAGGCTGAGTGAACATATTCAGTCGTTGCTTTTTTTAGGAACAATCCACTCATCCTGTCATTAGTTCAACATACCGAAGGGCATTAGTTCAACCAAAAGATTAACAGTTAAATTAAAAAAAGGGTCAGTCTCCGTGGTAATGTAGCCGAGTTGTGATTGGACCACTTGGGTGTGTTTGTTGTCGGGAATCCTGTCGCCACCCGGGGGGCGTGTCCACCTTCAGGTGCGTTCGCGTCTTTGCAGGAAACGGGAATACGATTTTGGTTCAGTCAGGAAATCAAGGACCATGTGTCATTCGAACGCACACATTCACTCACTCACACACACATTCACACACATTCACACACACAAACGCAGACACAAACAGCAAACAATAAGTTCTAATTCACTGCGTGACTGTAAATGTAGTTTCACTCCTTAGTGATTCTTCTACTAAACAACGATAACTGTGCAATTTTTACTTATTTTCAAACCAGGAGTAGTACAAGTATTCAGAGGACGTCCTCGTAGGTGCTGTGGTTGTTTCTTTCTTTCTTTCTTTCTTTCTTAAACATGTGAAGAGAGTTTTCTTTCTCCTTCTCTCCGACAGAGAAGCTGCAGGATATAGTCCGAGCACTTCCACCAGGGGGCAGTACGTCCAAACCCTTGCACACACTCCTCCCCGGTCCACCTCAAGGTCCCAGCCCCCGGTAATGCTACTTCCGTTGCAAAGTGCAAGCAGTTAATTGTCTCTCTGCCTCTCCTTTCCCTTCAAGAAATGTCGGGGGGGGGGAACCAATGCAACAGCAAAGGGTGAAAAAAGAAAAAAGGATTGTTATTGTTCAAATGTAAAAATGATTTGAGTCAGTGTCCCCGAAAAAAAAAGAAAAAGCAACAGGAAGGGAGAGGGCAGCAAGAGAGAGAGTGCATCTGTGTCTCAAGAAATTCAGTCCATGTTGTTTCTTGTAATGTCCACATGTCGCTGATCAGCTGTTTGGAAGAGTGGTTATACCTCCCTGCAATAAAGAGAAAGACACGTTATTACTAGATAATAAACTATAGCATAGATTCATTAAATAACTTAAATTACTGAGTTATATAAATGAGATATGACGTGTTAATTATTGAGCTTTTGAGACGCTGGTAGATGGAGTTTGGTTAATTTGAACATATCAGGCTAACAGTTCCCCCCTGTTACCAGTCTTTGTGCTAAGCTAGGCTAACCCTTCTCTACTGTTTTAGATGCTTTCACACATGCACTGAATTCCAGGAAATGTCCGGACATTCTCTGGAGTTTCTCCTAAAGATGCAGACAAAGGTGGTAAGTGATAAGAGTTGACGCTTGTGTTAATGTGATGTAAACAAAAAAAAACTACAGTGGAATTTATATATTACATTCTGCCTCCATCTGTCATATATATATATAATAATTTCCTGCTGCATTAATCATGTGGAAAGCAAACTCCAGAGAAAGTCCTGAACCCAAATGTTTTTAGACATTTTTCCGGACTTCAAAGTTATCAACTAATCTTTTAATCTAACTCTCAAAAAGTCCTCTTCTCCCCTTCTTTTTTAGATGCTTTCAAACATGCACTGAATTCCAGATAATGTCAAGACATTCTCTGGAGTTTCTCCTGAAGATGCAGACAAAGGTGTGAATGTGATGTAAACAAAAAAACAAAAAGCCTCCATCTGAATGAAAAATTTCCATCTGCATTAATCATGTGAAAAGCAAACTCCAGAGAAAGTCCTGAACCCAAATGTTTTTGCACTTTGAGAATTAAAATTATAAACTATATTGATATTATATATCATGTTATACAGTAATATTGTCTTTTGCACACTCTGTCTACATATTCTTAGAGTCATAGTATATTATATTACCTATTGTATAGTCAAATACTTATATTCATACCTCTACTATATATCATATATTATATCATACTCTCTGTATATTCTTTGTATACATAAGTCTATATACACATATTTATACATGTGTACATGTAATAATTACTATTATTATATCACTATTACTATTATTATTATATATACTGTTGCTGCCATTATTACCATATACTGCTTTTATATTGGTATAATTACGATCATATATAAATATATACTATGTTATATTATATACTATATATACTGTACTATTCTTATATACTGTCTAACAATAACATTACCATCATATCATCAGTACTTTTACCATCATCTTGCCACTGCACCTTATCTACCTATTTATCTTGTGTTTCTGTTTTTATTCTTTCTACCTCAATATTTTTTATTTTATTCTATTGTATTTTATTGTATTCAAATATACCGGCTGCTATCACGACTTAATTTCCCTTCGGGGATGAATAAAGTAATCTATCTATCTATCTATCTATCTATCTATCTATCTATCTATCTATCTATCTATCTATCTATCTATCTATCTATCTATCTATCTATCTATCTATCTCTCTATCTATCTAAAGTTATATATTAATCTTGTAATCTAACTCTCAAAGGTCCCATGAGTTTCTCCTCAGGATACGAAGCAGCTCTTTGGAATCAGAGTGTTTCAGACTTACGATGCAGTGAGTGTGGAGTTGAGGACCAGAGTGGTGCGGATCCTGTACAGCTGAGCCAGCGTCAGCTTCTTGTGCTGCTGAGCCGGAGACTTCCTCTTCTCGGCCGCCGCCTCCTCTTTCCGTCCCACGCAGGCAGGAGGAGACGTTTCGCCGTCCGAGCCGTTGCCGCGGGACTCGTGACCCTCACACTGTCCGGCTGGCGCCCGGCGGCCGGGCCTGGCCTCCGCCCTCCTCAGGCTGGCGCACACTTTGTCGGACGGCACGCCGGTGCTGGTGGCGTCCTCCTCCGTGCGGGTCTGTCCCAGCTCCGTCAGGCTCTTGCTGTGCACCAGCGACGGCGCCGGCGTGTCCCCGCAGTGCGACGCCTCCTGCTCCCGGGGGCTGAGCGAGTGTTTGTGGGTCGGGGAGGTTTTGCCGTAGAGCCGCTGCAGGAGGTTGTCCTCCGAGCGGGACAGGGTCAGAGTGGACAACCTCTGGAGACAGTGCAGTCGGGTCTGGACGTGAGGCCGCCGGCGAGGTTTGGAGCACTGGACCACGGACACCTGGGATCCCAGTGAGGCAGCATCCTCCTCTTCCTCCTCCTCCTCCTCCTCCTCTTCCTCACTGTGATGCTCTTCTTCCAGCTCATCCACGTCTCCTCCTTCCCGCCCTTCCTCCTCCTCCTCAGTCTCCTCTCCCTCACCGGGCTGGGGCTGAAGTTCCCTCAGGAGGGTCTCGGGGGAGAGGGTCCCGTAGGCGCTGTCCATGGAGAGCGAGCGACACTGCGGGTCCAGCTCCTCGCCGCCCGGCCGCGCCTCCTGGTCGACCTCAGAGTAAATACTGGAGTGGACCTTGTGGGAGCTGGTGGACTGGGACCTCTGGACCTCAGAGCCCTCGGACTGAGGGGCCACATCCGAGTCCGAGTCCGTCTTGGTGGTCCCGAGGTTCATGTTGGGAGCAGGAGACTCGTGGTTTTCACCGGGTTCATCGATGTCCATCACCGACAGGGTCTCAGTGGAGCCGTCCGATTGGCTGAAAGGAGACGTGTGGTTAGTTAACTTGATGGCGAACGAGAATCCACTCAAAACAATCAGATCTAAACCTCATCAAGAAAATAGAGAATGAATGGAGTCACAGGAGTAACAGTTTATTCATATTGAATGTGTTGCACCAAATTAAACACCGATGCCGAGGGTAAAGATCCTATTTATTACTACAGATCCTATTTATTACTTTATCACTTTAATATGCACAATACTCATATACTTCTTATTGCCACACACTACCACACACCCTCCTCCAACCACTGATCATTTGCACTACTGTTAACTTTTTTTTGTACTACTGTATTACCCCGCCTATAGTGTATTCATATTTATATATATTTATATTTTTATCCTGCTCATAGTGTATTCGTCGTTCTTATATCATACAATTCCTGTTAATACTGTAATATTCCATTTATATTTCTACTGTTCAGATCTTATTTATTTACATTTTCACTTTAATATGCACGATACTCTGCACTTTTACTGCCTTTTTTGCACGTTTTATTTCGTTGTATAAGTACCTGTACTGTGCAATGACAATAAAGTTGAATCCAATCTAATGAATCTAATCTAAAGCTGAAAAGACGAAGGGTTCTGGAGCTACGTGAGCCTCTAACATTCTTCTCTTTAGACGGATTACCTGGAGTTCTGCTGGTCTTTGTGCCTCAAGCACGGGGAACTGGTGGTGGAGTTGCTGCTCTCCTCTTCCTCCTCCTCCTCTTCTTCACCCGAACACGTCTTCGGACTCTTCTGCTGTCGGAGGACCTCCTCAGTGCGGAGCCTCTGGAGCTGG
>NC_083642.1:2066504-2071504 GCF_963576545.1 Limanda limanda | reverse complement strand
GAACAGCTGCGGGGGGGCGGGGGCGGAGAGAGAGGGGGGGGGGACGACACGCGGTGAACATGTGTGTGAGTCGAACGCCAAGTGGCCGCGAGTTCAACTTCCCTCAGCCGACAGTTCACTACTGAGCTGCAGTAAAGATTCAAAGTTCTGTTTTCCACACAACAGGTTGATTGTGTGTCTGTCTCGGTGCAGAAGTCACTTACACAACTGTCACATTGTTCCCAGTATCAGTGTGTTATCTTTATGTGTGTGTGTATGTGTGTGCGTGTGTGTGATGTGTGTGTGTGTGTGTGTGTGATGTGTGTGTGTGTGTGTGAGACGTGTGTGTGTGTGTGTGCGTGTGTGAGATGTGTGTGTGTGTGTGTGTGTGTGATGTGAGAGTGTGATGTGTGTGTGTGTGTGATGAGTGTGTGTGTGTGTGTTTGTGTGTGTGTGTGGTGTGTGTGTGTGTGTGTGTGTGTGTGTGTGTGTGTGTGTGTGTGTGTGTGTGTGTGATGTGTGTGTGTGTGTGTGTGTGGGTGTTTGTTTGCGTATGTGTGTGTGTGTGTGTGTGTGTCTGTGTGTGTGATGTGTGTGTGAGATGTGTGTGTGTGTTTGTGTGATGTGTGTGTGAGATGTGTGTTTGTGTGATGTGTGTGTGTGATGTGTGTGTGTGTGTGTGTGTGTGTGTGTGTGTGTGTGTGTGTGAGTGTGTGTATGTGTGTGATGTGTGTGTGTGTGTGTCTGTGTGTGATGTGTGTGTGTGTGTTTGATGTGTGTGTGTGTGATGTGTGTGTTTGATGTGTGTGTGTGTGATGTGTGTGTGTGATGTGTGTGTGTGATGTGTGTGTGTGATGTGTGTGTGTGTGATGTGAGAGTGTGATGTGTGTGTGTGATGAGTGTGAGTGTGAGTGTGAGATGTGTGTGTTTGTTTGCGTGTGTGTGTGTGTGTGAGAGTGTGAGTGTGAGTGTGAGTGTGAGTGTGAGTGTGAGTGTGAGTGTGTGTGTGTGTGTGTGTGTGTGTGTGTGTGCGTGTGTGTGTGAGATGTGTGTGTGTGTGTGCGTGTGTGTGTGCGCGCGCTGTGTGTGTGTGTGTGAGTGTGCGTGTGTGTGTGTCAGCAGACTTCACACTTACATCAGTGATGACTCGGAGTTTCTTTATGTACGTAGCCTCCGTGTGCAGCAGCTCCCATATCGCCTCCTGCTGGTGGAACTGTTTCCTTGTCAACGACTGCACACACACACACAACAAATATAGTATTAATACAACAGTACAGTACTTATTACAGTACTTTAATTACTCATTCACATTCATCTTGTTCTGAACTATAAGACGAGAGCTTCTTATCAGCTTCATGTTGCAGGACACATATATTTTGATATCTAACAATCATTTTAGCTTTTGCTATTTTAGTTAGACTTGTACTCAGATACACAAAAACTTCCATAACTTTCTGGCAGCGTTCTGATATCTTCCAGTAATTCACAGCATCATCTGATTACAACACCGCCGGGGGGGGGGAAGTGCGAGCGCTGGCGTCCGTGCACGTGTTGTGTAACCGACCAGGTGTGAGGTGAATGTGTGAGGAGCGACCGGGGGTGAACTACAGTGTGTTACCGTGACAGGAGCGCAATTATAAACATGATTTGTAGTGTTCTGGGAAAACCGGCATCGGGGAAGAAGGAAGTGCGAGATTTATGATAAGGAAGTAAGAGTCAGAAGCTGGAGAAATTAATATGTGTGTGTTGGTAATAAGACTCCACAGTGAAGGACTTTCAGTTTTAAATCTGACTTTGTGGGAGTGATCTGACCGAGCAGAGGAATCCACCTGAATGTTTCTATTGTGTTTCTAATGAACATTATTAAGATATGAAGGTTAAATGTTCAGGTTGAGATAAATCTTCATTTTCCTTCATCTATTTTCATTAATGTTGGATCTAGTTGCTTCAGAGAAAAGCATCTGAGTGAATGAGTTCAACACTGAAGTGTAATTTACTCATAAAACACGAGTATATCATATCATATAATATCTTATAATATAAGTAGGGCTGGGCAAGTTAACCCGTTTCAATTGAGTTAACTCGAGTTAACTCAAGTGATGAGTTAACTCGATTAATTATTTTATCTCACATTCACTCAGGATTGATTATTTACTGTTTTATTGTGAAAGTCAGGCTTTTATTTTGTGAAAGTCTGTTGCTGACTGCTGCAGAACAGGAAAAAAGAAAATAATTGGCGGATAAACAATCGAGTTAACTCATCACTTGAGTTAACTCGATTAAAACGAGTTAACTTGCCCAGCCCTAAATATAAGACTATAATAATAAAGCAATGGACATGATGCTGCTGTTACAATAATCGTGTGATCACTTGTGTTTACTTTCATTTGACTTTCATTCTCAGCGATTATTGACTTTCAGATATCACATATATTGAATATTTCAACTGGAGCGAGTGAAGCAAACGACACAAACTTTGTGTCTATACACGTTTTTTGAATTGACTTTGTACATAATCTTATCGTGCAGATAAAATTCCTTTGCGATTACTGTGAACGCATCATAAGATTTGACCTCCTTCCTGATAATTGTATAAAACTGTATGAAATCATTTCCTTAAGTTATAACAATTCTTAGAATTATTTAACTTGGCTCTCATCGCTCTTTGTCCTATTTTATAATTTACGTTAGATATTGTTTCTACTAGATAGATATTATCTTTATTATTTCACAGTCTGGATATACTTAAAAGTTAAATGATGATGTGTGTGTTAGTGTGATTGTGTGTCTGTGTGTGTCTGTGTGTGTCGAACCTCGGAGTCGTCCAGCAGCGACTGCCAGCTGTCCTCCAGCACCAGGTTGGTCTCCTCCTCCTCCTCCTCCTCCCACGAGTCCTGGTGGAAGGAGAGCTGCCGCGGCACCTTGGGCAGGCCCAGCTGCCAGTAGGTGTGGAGTTTGCTCTGAAGCTGCTCCAGACGATCCCCGTCCTGTCGAGATGGTTACACAACGGTTACACAACGGTTACACAACGGTTACACAACGGTGACACGACGGTTACACTAATTGGTCGGCGCACGGCTAACAGCGTGACGGCGAGGAGACGTGAAAGCAAAGTGTGCGTTTGTGTCTCTCGTGTGTGTGTTGTTGGGTTCAGACTGTAAGTGAAGACGTGGATTAGCATATGAACCGGGCCGCTGCTGGCGCCTGAACCCCCCCGACACCCGGCAGCCGCGGCTATTCAGGTCTTTGTTCAGGCCGGCAGCTCTGATGTAGTTATGAAAATGAGCTCTGTGTATTGAGAGCGTTTCAACAATAGAGGGCTGAGGAAGGGGGGGGGGGCAGAGATACAGCACTGAGGTTTAATATAGATTCATTACCTCAGACAGGGAGGTGAAGTATTCAGCACTTTCTGCTGGTTAGTGCGTCTGTCAGTCGACATCGTTACACAAAAACTACACAACAGATTTCCATGGTTGTGTAAGGATGAGACAGGGACCAACAAAGAAGTTGTGTTATCTATATCTATACAATATAAATGTGGTTAACAAATAAGAAACCTGGTATTTATCAGTGGTGGATTTTACCAAAGTAAAAGTACAAATAAAATAGACCAAGGCGTACTCAAGTAGAAGTAAAAGTACCACATTAACTTTCTCTTTTAACTTGAGTAGAAGTAACTAAGTACCTGCTTTTAAATATACTTAAAGTTTAAAAATGAAATACGAATAAGTGAAGCCTATTCCCTAATTCCTTGTTCCCTTTCCACTCTGACTGGATCAGATCTCGTTATTGATTATTTTTTAAATATATATATATATATATAAAAAACAAACAATGTGATCTTGTAAAGTAGTAGAAAGTACAGATATTTGCTGTTACAGTATATGTTGTGCACTAAAAATGAAAAGTACTTGAAATTAAATGTACTATAGTAAAGATACAGGAGGGAACCGGTGTGTTATTTGTACTTTTAATTAAGTAAAATCCCCCACTGGTAAATACCAGGTTTCTTATTTGTTAGCCACATTTATATTGTATAGATATTGATTTTTGTATAAAAAAATTACCTGTTTTGCAATGTTAAAGAAACAAGAAAAACGTGGACCCCCCCTTGTCCAAATCCAGGCCAACACGACTTATATTTTATATATATATAAAAAAACATTGTGATCTTGTAAAGTGGTAGAAAGTACAGATATTTGCTGTTACACTATAGGTTGTTGACTAAAAATTAAAGTACTTGAAATTAAATGTACTAGAATAAAGATGCTTGAATAGTTTACTTTTTAAATCCCACCTCGGGTATTTACCACCAATGTTTTTAGCCCTTCTTTCCCTGTATATTTGTATGTAATGTATTGATTATATGTATTGTTGTTGTTTTTCTCTGTGAGCCTGTATTAAAGTTTATATAATGTCCTCTGTCCAGATGGACGTGAGGGATTTGAGTTTAGTAACTGATCGGTTCAGGAGACAAACAGTCGTGATCGTTTGAACTTTTCTCTGTGACAGGAGGGAACCGGTGTGTTATTTGTACTTTTACTTAAGTAAAATCGAAAGTACAGATACAGAAAGTACAGATATTTGCTGTTACAGTATAGGTTGTTGACTAAAAATGAAAGTACTTGAAATTAAATATACTAGAATAAAGATACATGAATAGTTTACTTTTTAAATCCCACCTCGGGTATTTACCACCAATGTTGTTAGCCCTTCTTTCCCCGTATATTTGTATGTAATGTATTGATTGTATGTATTGTTGTTGTTTTTCTCTGTGAGCCCTGAGCTTATATTAAAGTTTATATAATGTCCTCTGTCCAGACGTGAGGGATTTGACTCAGACAGTTTGGAACTCGACGCTTCACGAGACAAACGGTCGTGACTGTTTGAACGTTTCTCTGTGACAGGAGGGAACCGGTGATGTGTTTAACCCTGAGATGCTGAGGCAGCCAGAGGTCCAGGTCCCAGAGGAGGGTCTCTGGCCCCGGGGGGGGGGGGTGAATGGAGATGAGCCCTGAACT
>NC_083642.1:1891504-2061504 GCF_963576545.1 Limanda limanda | reverse complement strand
ACTGGTCTGAAGTCATAGCAACCAGGAGGATCCTGGCTCATTGTTTTGGGCAGGAAAGAGGAGGCGGGGCCACAGCCCCAAAAAAAGAGAAAAGGAGGCTGAAGTGAATATTTGGAGGAGGAGCCTGAGTGACAGGTCGTAGGGAGCTCCCTGGTTGGAACACACATCCTGATGGTGGAGGTTCAGAGGAAACAAACAAACCACTCACACCAGTTTAACTTCTTAATCCTTTTAACCGCTTCAAGCAAACAACCAATAGAGAAGCGAGAGACTTACAGGGTGTAAAACTGTAAACTCTTATTTTGAAGCCGGCCCATTCTTCTCAGCGTTATCTGCGATCTCTGTTTTGTCCCCGAGACGTCGGAACAATGCCGAGCTCCTTCGCCAAAACAAGGAAAGAAATGTCCCGATAATGACCGAAGGGGAAACTCCCTTTGTTGACTTGCTTGTTTCAGCACATTTCACTGGTGAGAGATAAGCTGCAGCTCGCCGCCTCCTCCAGGAGCCGGAGGAAAGTCTGAAAACTGAACACTGATATGAAACTGCTGCGATAGGAGATGAAAGGTTTCAATTTACTTTAATATCTTTGTAAACTTTTGGTTTTAGACCTTTATCTGTTACGTCATATTTCCAACCGATTAATCGATGAGAAGAAAAACAGATGAATGAGAATAACTCTACTCTTCTAATCTCATCTCATTATTATATACCAACCCATGTCCATCCCTTTACTGGCTATACTCGCCCCCATGCTCGGACTTTACCACTACATATTCTTATATATTTATATATATATGTATATATTTTTGTTGTTTTATATATATATATATTTTATTGTACTTTCCACTCCAGCAGCACAATAACTCTTCCCTACTGGACACTGACACAATCATAGACATATATAAAGACTAGATGTCTCGTCTGCGTTGCCGGCCAACAGAGCCGGACGTCACCACATGGCGGCCATCTTGCTAGGGGGCAGCTCGCTCACCCATAACATTGTGTTGGTAAATAACCATAACTTACTCAATATTCTACCGATTTTGAAACGGTTTGGTTTGTTATAAACGTGAGAGATGTAGTTATGACACTGCATACATTCTTACATTTTTTTTAGAAAATAACATAATTATTCATAAGTATGCAGTGTCATATCTACATACGTCGAACGAGACATCTAGTCTTTATATATGTCTATGGACACAATCAAATCATTCCAGTCCTGTATCTGTAAATATATTCTTCCGTATGTGATTTATGTCAGTGAGGTGTTTAAGTGTTTAAGTGTATAAGCTACTGGATGATCCTCGGGATTAATAAAGTATCCATCTATCTATCTATCTATTTATCTATCTATCCATCTAACTGTTTCTTCTTCATGTGTTCAGAGCCGGTTGTGATCCTGAAGGTAAGACCCTCGGCCCGGGGGAACGGACCCTCGACAGAACTAATTGTGTTTACAGGGTTTCCTCTTGTTCCTCCTGAGTAAACCTGTCAGTCAGGACCGGGGGGGTGGGGGGGCAGTGGGACCCTCTGTGTTGCCATGTGGGAACTTGTGGTGTGTGGGGGGGTCCGGAGCGGAGGGGAGGGGAGGGGCCGGGTCGGGTTAATGATATCAGGCCTCGTGTTGGCTCACGGGCTCCCTTATCTTATCGCTGCGGGTTTGTGGCGTTAACCTTGGGCCCTGGGGGGGGGGGGGGAGGAAAAATCTTTACATGGGTCGGGGATTGTATTAAAATAAGCTACGACAAAGCTCCCCCCCCGCCAACCCCCCCCCCCTCTGCAGACCCCACTGCTACTGCCCTTTATGTGAGTCAACTGATAACAGCTCCCCTTGATCAGGTGGGTTGATTAACGATGGGAAAACAGCACAACACTGACCTTCCTGAAAGCCTGGACACACACACACACACACACACACACACTCACACACACTCACACACACACACTTTCACATATATCACGTGTGCATAACCAGGAAGTAGAAACTAAAAGAAGCGGCCAGCGGTCAACAGGAGGCTCAAGGTTTCAAGAACGATCCAGATCCTCTGAGCACGACCCCGATGACCACAACACACACACACACACACACACACAACCACACACACACGGCCTGAGGTGAGAGATGAGTTTTCAAAACAATGCTCCTTTTTTCCGTGACACCCCCCCCACCACCACACACACACACACAGAAACACAAACACTACAACTCGGATGTTTCCAGCAGAGAAGATTGATTCAAACCTCTTGAGAAAAGGCCGAGCTGCTTTTTTTAACAAATGGAGTTTTAAACATAAATCAAACCGTTCAGAGGAAACAAGTGATGATTCATTTCTTTATGAATTCATCTGCTGGTTCTTCTCTCGATAAACCGGCTCCTTGTGTTGTTGTGTTATTAATTGTCAGTCATGACAGCTTTCACATATCCTGGAACAACTCCAAAGACATTTCAGGGAAGTTGTCATGCTTGTTTGTTTCATGAAGGTGACTCAGAGAGGAGTTCACTTCACTTTGTGATCATTTTAGAGCCTTGATTTAATATTTAGCTTCCTCATATTGAAATAAATATGGTGGAAAAGGACAACACTAGGAAAAAGCAGCTTCCAAATTGACCATAAAGTTGAATGAAAGAGTTAATTTAGGATTTATCTCAGGACTATTGTTTTATAGATTGGTTTGAGCTCAGTGTCCCTAATAAACTGGTAGCTGGAACCAACAGATGTTTAGGAGTTATTATTATAAAAAGTATAATTCGTAGATACACTGGAGTCAGCAGCATCATCGGTCCTGAGCGATCCTCTCACCTGCCTGTCAGTCGGCCTCTGGTCAGGAGGAGGCGACTCGGGGATGTCCTGGTCCACATGCAGCAGGTCCCAGCTGTGCCAGGACGTGAGGCGACCAAAACGAACCATCGTCCACAAAGAAACCAAATCCCCCCCCGGCCCGAGAACAACCTCAGATTTAAAAACAAACTAAAAAAAAAAGGTTGAGTAATCATAAAAACTCAAAGGGTCAAGAGGAATCCATTTCTAGGGAATCAGAGTCCAGAGAGAAGCTGAGCGAGTGAGTGTGAGTCTGGGATCCTGCAGCCGCTCTGTGTGTGTGTGTGTTACTGCAGGTCAACAGTCACACACACCACAATCCTAAAGGTGTGTGTTCAGCCTCCAGTAATCTCCACCTGAAGGCATTAGAGGGAAGTGCTTTGTCTTTCCAGCACACACACACACACTAACAAACACACACACACACACACACACACAAACACACACAAACACACACACAAAGCTTGTAACTCCTCCCGCACCACTTGGGGAATCACATTTAATAAAGTTCGTTAAGTTTTTGATACCAGACACATGAGTCATCTGAATTATTCAAAATGTACACACACACACACACACACACACACACATTTACCTGAGCAGTTAAACTAATAACACATCCACACAGTGACGCAAACAGAAGTAGAGCAGAGAGATTCATTTAATTTTTCAATTCTTTGTCTAAAACCACCTGCAAAATGTTACAAAATTATAATTTCTATTCATATAAAACTAATCCTCAGATTAAAGAAGCTAGAATCTGAGAATATTCAACAATATTAACTTTTTGAATCTGCTTAGTTCGTTAAGTTTTTGATACCAGACACACGAGTCATCTGAATTATTCAAAACTCACGTACACACACACACACACACACACGTTTACCTGAGCAGTTAAACTAATAACACATCAACACAGTGACGCAAAATGAAGAAGAGCAGAGAGATTCATTTTATATATTTTTTTCTAATAATATAAAAACTAATCCTCAGATTAAAGAAGCTAAAATCTTAGAATATTCAACAATTTGTGCATGAAATACATTTAACTTTCTGCTGTCAATGTTCCCATCGATGAATCCACCGACCTTTTCAACTCGACTAAAGTTCAACAACTCTGCTCATAAAGTCTGTTCATGTCTGTGCAGAACATGTGTTGTGTAATTCTACAACTCTTTTCCATTTAATCAGATGTTTCCCGACATGTTTTTCTGTTGTGACCCGCCCCAGACGTCAGGAGGAAGTTGTGCGACCGTGGAAAGTGTAACCTCTCTTCTCACGTCCGTCACCGATACTTCTCACTCCATTAACAAACTATATCCACTGTTGTCGGGACGATTGTGCGATGACGCCCCGTGTGACCACCACTCATTCAGCCTTTGTCATTCAAAGTGGCTGCGTGTTAATCCGACAGTTGTCCCCCATTGTGAGGCTGTAAGATAGCGAGAGAGAGGGGGGGTGGGGGGCGGGGGGGGACGGCTGCTGGACGTGACAGCCGCCCTCAGTTTGATAACGCAGCGGGTAGAGATGCATGTTTGTAAGAGAGAGAGAGGAAACGAGTGACGACAACAGCTACACAAAGCAAACTGAGTGTATTGACTGAGGAGGATTCAGCTGTTGTGTGTTTGTGTTTGTCGCCCGGCTCAGTGTGCAGATGCTCGCCCCCCCCCACCACCCGTCTCTTCAGGTGAAATGTGTCAGCTCTTTCCCGAGCGCTGAGCCCACGTCTGTTATGAATCAACACAATCTACACACAGGATCTCGTCTGTGGCATAACAAACTCCTCCAGCCCCCCCCCCCCCCCGATCCCCAGCCCCCCCCCCCCCCAGGCAGCGCCAGCAGCCCCTGCTTTCTTTTGAACGACAGGTGAAACCGATTCAAATCATCTATAGTCTATTAAATTAATCTATAAACTGTGTTAGAACGGATTCTTTCGTCCGATCAAACTTCATAATCTCAAAATTATGAATTTTACAAACAAAAAACGGAGAAAAGCAACAAGTCCTCAAGTTTGAGAGGCTGGAATTTTATCTAAATTTAATTGAATTTGTTTATTTAAGATCATTTTGAGCTTTTTTGTGCCTGCTATAGATATTTTCCACATTATTATTGTTGATATGAAACTTTAGGTTTAGTAGCAGTATGAAAATAAAGTAAAATAAAGCGCCATCAGCTGAATTAACCCTTTTATCATTTAACTTTTTTGAATCAGGTAGAATCTGATCTATAGCTGCAACTATTTTCATTATCCACTGATCTGATGATTGTTTTCTCCAGTAATCTGATTGATTATTGGACTATGAAGCGTCTGAAAGGACAGGAAGTGGAGTTTCATGATTTCTCTGTTCAGTTTCTGTTTGTTTAAATAAAAGAGACGGATCAGAAACTACTTCTTGGAAAACATGATCAGAGTGGTCAGTAGTTAATTAACTTGTTTGTCTAATCAAGAAAAGTTTCAGTTCTTATCTCATCGTTAAGTTGATGGTGTTTTCCTTGATGTGTTGTGAGGTGAAATGCATTATGGGACGAATCTGACACCTGACATGAACTCACCGGGAAAACCACCCCACTAGAAAACTGTGATTTTTCACCTCTGGATCAAGTTGTGTGTTGTTGAAGTGTTTGTATTCACGGTGTTGTGGTAACTCATGGACGTGTGAGTCATATAAGGAAAGTGCCAACGGAGCAGGAGCAAGGATCAAGGTACTGAACGTCTCTTCACCGAAAGTCACAAGATCCCAGACGGCTGCGTTATCTTTTTACGAGTGTACACGCTGTAAAAGTCGCCCTAGGTTTCTTTTCACAGTAAAAGTGAATGACAAAAATGTCACTGCGTTGTGTGTCTGTCTGTGTGTGTGTGTGTGTGTGTGAAACCCCCGATGTTTGAAGTTTTGCTTTCGCTCCAAACTGACGTCAGGTCGCAACTGGAAAAACAGTCGACTGAAAACATCCTGCGCTGCGGCCCGGGGGATTAAAGCTGTCGACTTGCCGAGCCGGTGAAATCAGTCACAGCACAAACAGGCGGGAAGTCGTGACGGGAAAAAAAAAAAGGTTCAGGTTTGTGTTACAGTTCGGTCGAGTTGTGTAACCGCAGTTCAACACTTGCAGCCCTGCACGGATGTGGAACACCTCTTCATATTTATTCACCGCTATCCTGGTTTAGTCACTGACTCAGACAAACAGCTGATTCTCTCCCAGGGCAGCAGAGAGGATCTGATACAGTCAGGGTGTAAAACGATGGATTATTTGCTGATGGTGCAATAAGGCCGAGGCACAGACGGGCAGCGATGCTTTATGGGAACTCATCAGCCGGGTTGGAATGTGCTTTTCCACCAATCGGAGAGCTCGGCCCCGGCTCCACTGGTCGTAAAAGAATCAATCCGGAGCATCAAAGCTCTCTGCAGCCAATCACGAGGCTGCCATGGACTATAAATTGTAACATGCATGCGATAATAGACTCGCAACGCCCGAATTCAAACAAAAGAGTTCCTCTTGCACAGAAAAAGGGTTCGGCTGTGTTTCCTGCGAAGCCTGGCACAGGCCGCCGCAGCCGAGCCACGAGTCTGCTCGCCGGGAGAATAACCACACGACTCTGAGCAAAGCGCTCGATTCCATAAAAAGCATGCATGTAGTTTAAAAGGCGAGTGCCAGAGCCGCTGCCATGGCAACGCAGAGACGGTTCTCTGTGCCCACAATAGTTTTACTGCTGCAAACAGCTTTTTATATGAGATATGATGTGAAGCTGAGAGCAGACGACTGTAAAAGATTAAAGAAGCAATGAACCTCAGTGAGCTTTGCTTCTTTTCTCATATTCAAACCTGATATTCAAATTATTCACAGGTAAGTTTCACCTGAGATGAAAATACTGATCGAGTAAAGTATTAAAGTAAAACACTGAGGTTCCTGTATGTACTCTACTATACTTTTACTACATTTCAGAGGGAAATATCATATTTAAATGTATCTTACATACTTCAGACACATTTACATAAATTCAGCATCACACAACTCAAACAGAACTATGATTAGTTTGACAAAGGATCAGAGAATCATTGCATCCGATCCTCACATTCTTCGTCAACACCTGGTAACTACATTACCCACAGTGCACCTGGGTCTGGAGCGCTCACAGCTTTTCCAACCAACAGCTCCAGACCTTTTTTTTTTAATTTTCCAATTGGTTCAACCCAACTGACTCATGAGAAATTTCAACAGACTTTGAAAGTTACATAGTGAAACTCTTCCTGTTTTTTCCACTGTTACGTATACTACTTCTTCTAATACTACTTCTTCTAATACTACTTCTTATAATACTACTACTAAAAATAAACAGTACAATGATGTAACACCGGGCTTTTTCTTTTGACTTTCTAAGTTTTAAGTATATTTGGTGAGAAGTGGAGCATGAATGTTGTCGGTGTCTTATGTTGCTTAGATTCTTTTCATTTTGGGCTGATTTAACATTTATAACAATTATAATAGTTCTGTACTTTTACTCCGGTGACTTTCTGAATGTTTACTCTTCTGTGGGTATTTTTACAGGATGGTGTTGGTGCATGTTTTTACTCAAATAGAAGGATCTGAAAACCTCTGCTGCTGATGAGTAACGTGTTTTTGTCCCCATGTTTACAGCTGCAGTACAAACTGTGTCCTGCCAGATCTCAGCCTCGTCACAAACAGCCCATCGTCGCCCCCTTGTGGACAATATGAGAGTTTACTCTGCACGTTCCCAGTTAAATAAACTGTGGAGGCTCCACCTGCAGAGCAGAGACGCTTCAGAGCTTTGGAAAAATCACTTAATGGCACAAAGAAAATTAAACACAACACAGAAGGTTGTGAGATAATACAACTCAGAGTGTTTAACTTCAGTGGCTTCCAGCGAGTCCTCGCCCGTCTTCCTGCACACAGCAGCAACACAAACACCAGTGGGTTTGCATGTGTCACCTTTTAATCGGTCTAATTACTTCCCGAGTGTTTAACGACTTCTTTAAAACTCATCAGAGAGCAGCTCCCCACATTAAACTGTCCAAACCTGAGTTATTCACTTTGTCCCAAATGGAAAACTCACACTTGAAGTTCAGCAGCGACAAAACAAAAACTAAACTACTTTAACTTCAGCTATTTATTATTTACTGACAGAGCAGAAACACACTAATGCTTTTAACTAGAGGGTTTGATCCCTCCTGTACATGTACACACTCGTGCAGTTCAGTGACAACGTTGTGAGGATTCAAGCAACCGTGACACATCTGGCTTCAACACGCACCAGTGACAATCCAACACGTACGGTCCTGTGGTGAACTGGTCACAGTGGGAAGGATGATGCTAAGCAACAACAACAAGCAGCAATTTACGTTTTAGTTAAACAACACTGTTTATAATGTATTATATTGCAGTTTTTAACAAAGGAAATACGCTATGTATTTTTGTAACATGTATAGACAGATAGATATATAATATATTAAGGAATAGAGATTCTTTCTTGGCCTGTGTCTCATCCTGTCGTCACAAAGTTCCTAGGAAATCTGTTCACTAGTTTTTGCTCAATCCTCCTGACACACACACACAAATCTGACACATTAATCCCTTCAATGCGTCAGATTCTTTTCATCAAGATCCCTGATTTATTTACTGAGAAATCAGTGAAAATGACAAACACCTTATGAGGCAATGCTTACAAAAAAGTGACGCATCCTTTCACCAAGTTTCATGAAAATCTGTTCAGTTGTTTTTGCAAAATCCTGCTGAGAAACAAATGATCCAACTAGGAAACAGACAAGAGTGGAAACCAAACGTTATCTGGTTCCAACAGTGAACACAACAATACACATTGTTACTATATACTGCTTTTATATGGGTATAATTACTATCATATATAAATATATATATTATGTTATATTATATACTATATATACTGTACTATTTTTATATACTGTCTAACAATAACATTACCATCATATCATCAGTACTATTACCATCATCTTGCCACTGCACCTTATCTACCTATTTATCTTGTGTTTCTGTTTTTTATTCTTTTTACCTCAATATTTTTTATTTTATCCTATTGTCTTGTATTTTATTGTATTCAAATATACCGGCTGCTATGACGACTTAATTTCCCTTCGGGGATGAATAAAGTAATCTATCTATCTATCTATCTATCTATCTATCTATCTATCTATCTATCTATCTATCTATCTATCTATCTATCTATCTATCTATCTATCTATCTATCTATCTATCTATCTATCTATCTATCTATCTATCTATCTATCTATCTATCTATCTATCTATCTATCTATCTATCTATCTATCTATCTATCTATCTATCTATCTATCTATCTATCTATCTATCTATCTATCTATCTATCTATCTATCTATCTATCTCCTGGTTTTACTAGTTGTGTTAATACGCCGCCACATGAACCTGATGACTGTCGGCCCTATTTCCAGCCCGGTGCACCAGGATCCTGCAGACCTCCGTCGGCCACTCAGCACCGGGGACAAAACAGCCACTTCCTGTAGCGGCAGGAAGTGGCTGCAGTGGCACACGGTGTTCCTGAGTGAGCTCATCTCGTCACATGAGCGGCCGGCATGTACGTACACAAGCGAGCGAGCGTGCACACAAAAGAGACACGACGCAGCTGCCGGAGAGGAAATCCAGAAAAAGACATTCTCAGGTTTGCCCTGTGTCGAGCAGATAATGAGGTCATGGTGGGATTACCCTGAGACACCGCACTAGACCCGGGCATCATGGGAATCGCAGGAAGAGGAGGAGGTGAAGTTATGGAAAATAGTGAGGGAGGGTGTGGCCAAACAGAAGGAGTCACAGGGTGTGTCTGTCTGAGGTTTACAGGAGGGCTGGTGTGTTTCACTTTGATGAGTCTCAGACCTCTTTCTTTCTTTCTTTCTTTTTCTTTTTTTTACGTCACGTGAAATACGACCGTGCCACGAGGCCGCTCGGCCACATGTTCACTCACCAGCAGGTCGATGGTCTCCTTGCGTCCCAGGGACCCGTGCTCCACCCGCTCGCTGCCCGGGGTGAGGATGTAGGGGCTCTGACCCCCCGAGGGCTTCATGTTGGGCAGGCTGAGGGACCTCATGTCCTTCACACCCTGCTCCACCTTCAGCTCATCGCCGGGCCGCGCTGAACGGAGGAAAAGAAAAGAGGAGAGGAGAGGGGGAATCATTTGTTTTTATGCAGAGAAAGACGACATTTCCAGAAAACTTTGTTTGGCTGCTTCATCCAACAGACATGAAACAACAGGACTATCAATGTGTCAACAGTTTCCTGCTGCGACAAAAAGAGTCAGAGTGAAACAAAAAGTTAAAGTTATAGGCCCAAAACCCCCCCCCCCCCCAGTGAGAAACCAGAGACACCTTCATGGGATCAGTTTCAGTCTACATCATCTGTTTCTACACACTCATACCAAACCTAATCAGTTCATCTTTTAAGTCCAAGTTGTAACTAGCCTGAATTTGAAGAAATCCTCTAAAAGGCAGATTGAGTGTTCAAGAGGCAATTGTGACCTTGACCTTTGACGAACCGAATCTGATCAGTTCATCCTTGTGTTTATGTGAACATGTCTGAGAAGTTTGAAAGGATTCTCTCGAGTTCTTCTCAAGATAACGTGTTCACAAGGCATCGACCTGTATTCACCGAAATCTAAATCAGCTCCTCCGTGTGTCCAAGTACCACAGAGGGGATTTGTCACAGTGACGTTGATCTTTGACCTTTCACCACCAGATTCTGATCAGTTCATCTGTGTGTTTATGTGAACATGTCTGAGAAGTTTGAAAGGATTCTCTCGAGTTCTTCTCACGATAACGTGTTCACAAGGTATCGATCTTTAATCACCGAAATCTAAATCAGCTCCTCCGTGAGTCCAAGTACCACAGAGGGGATTTGTCACAGTGACGTTGATCTTTGACCTTTCACCACCAGATTCTGATCAGTTCATCTGTTCGTCCAAGTGAACTCTCGTACCAAACAGGAACAAATTCCTTCTTTACGTCCCTAAGATATCGTGTTCACAGACGGACAGAGAAGCGGCCGAGCGGCTCCTGTGATCATCTGATCCGTTGTTAATTATAGAACATTTAATATGTGTCAAAGCTCCGGAGCAGAACAACAGAGACGTCACGTGACCGAACAGCTGGGAACCGTTCGCCCTCGGTGATTCAGAGTGTGTGTGTAAAACCAGACTGTGGTGAGGAGGTGTGAGTCGGAAGGGGGGGGGGGGGGGGGGGGGGGTTAGTCACGGCTCTGGATCTCGCTCTTTACAGACGTGCTCAAACGGGAGGCGCCGCTCGAACAGTTATCGGCTGCGTGGTCGGGATTCGTGGAGGATTTGAAGAAGTCGATCATTCACACAGTGCACTCGTCTTTCCTCTCAAATACAACTCGAGACATTCAGTTGTTTTCTGTTGTCGATGTGACAGAGGAAGGCAGATTAATATTTATTTAATATGCAGTCAGGGTCCCAGACTTTGTGATCTGGTGCAGTCGCATTTCACACGATTGATTTTCAGACGCTGCAGCTAAACCTCAAGGCCGAGTAGTTTCAGAAATGTATCGCACGTCTGTGAAAGTGAGAATTTTATTGTGCGAGGAGTAGGGTTGCAAAATTCCGGGAATATTCAAACTTGGAAACTTTCCATGGGAATTAACGGGAATATACGGGAATAAACTGGAAATGTTGTGGTTATATATACTAACTGTATTTACCTTGTCATATACAGACATAAATATAAACATTTTGTTGTGTCATAGGCTGATTTGAGCCCTGAGGAAACTTTGGGCACTTGACTTTATGCTTCTGCATCGTTGTGTCATTCTTAACATAGGTCTTTGCACAGTATTTGCAAATGTACACAGCCTTTCCTTCTACATTGGATGAGGTGAAATGTCTCCACACATGAGAGAGTGCACGTGGCATTGTTCTGTAGAATAAGATGAGAAAAAAGTTTGTAAAAAAAACACTAATGCAATGCCCGAGCTTAACTTCCCATGGAAAGTTTCCGGAAAGTTTCTGGAAATTTAGCGGAAACTTTCCACCCCTTTGCAACCCTTGCGAGGAGGCAACGTGCAAGGAAAGAAACTCCTTTAGCATTTATTAAAATTAATATATAACAGGCTCACTTCATGTGTATCGACTACATCGGTCTTATTTCACTGGAGTGTCTAATCTTTTGAGCAACGAGCTGCTGTGAAGTAATTTTGTAATAATTAATCTTCTACGTCTTCAGGTGCCTCCTCAAGTGTTTTCTGGATCAGACAGTTCATCTCTTTGGATCTGGCGACGCCCCTTCCTCCTCCTCCTCCTCCTGCTCCTCCTCCTCCTCCTTCTCGGTGTGAGTCCAATAATAAAACTCTCTGATGTTCAACTTCACACACATTTCTTTCCCAGCCGCATCACTCGGGCCTGCCGTGATAAATCAGGTCTGTGGATCTCCGGTCCAGGTCTTAAAAAGGACCTCCAACCATTATCTATAACGTGAATCCATCTGAAGGTCACTGGAGCCAATTGGACAGATCACCAGCGAATCACAAGGCTTGACAATATAAGCCGTTTACACCTATGGTCAATGTGGTGTCTCCAATTAACCTAAACCCCAATCTACATGTCACTAACACAGGGAGAAACATGCGAGTTCTACAGAGAAAGAACCAGGAGCTCTGGGTGAAGAGTTCTCACCTTTGACCTTGAGGTAGTGTCCTCCGAAGCGGTACGCCTCAAAGTTGAGTGACAGCGGCGTGTTGGACTGATCCAGGAAGAGGTCGACCCGGGACAGCTCGATGCCGTTCCTCTCAAACACCGGCCCCAGAACCTCTCTGGTGACACAAAGGGAGGAGATGATATCAAATCAGAAGAAGAGGTTGGTTATGGTTCAAGTTAAATCCTGGAACTGTTTCCAGACATGGACGAGAAACTTTGTGAAGAAGCTGCAGGAGATTGTTCGGATCAGATTTGTTCATGACAACGGGAAAACATTCAGATCACAGACGTCAGACCTGATTAGGGTTGAAAAGGGGCGGAAAGTTTCCGGTAAATTTCCAGAAACTTTCCGGAAACTTTCCATGGGAAGTTAAGCCCGGGAATTTTGGGAATTTTGAAAGAAAAAAAACTACACAAATTAGATGCTGAGCAATAAAAACATCATTCAAAACTCTATTTTAAAGATGTATGGAACGTTGAGTTTCAAGCCTCCACTGGTCATTCTTCCATCACATGCACAGATAACTCCCAGCATGCTTCACTCTACAGCAGGGCTACTGAGGCCTGCTGTAGAGTGAAGGACTAGTCAGGTAAGTTTCCATGATATTACTGGGGAAATATATTAGCATGCTGATTGAGGATTGTTCATCTGTTCATCTAGACTATTTCCTATTTCCATTCATTTATCCATCAATTGTAAAATATGTTTACAGACTATTCCAATAGTTTGGCTAACTATTTATATCTCTGGCATTGCATTAGTGTTTTTTTACAATCTTTTTTCTCATCTTATTCTACAGAACAATGCCACGTGCACTCTCTCATGTGTGGAGACATTTCACCCCATCCAATGTAGAAGGAAAGGCTGTGTACATTAGCAAATACTGTGCAAAGACCTATGTTAAGAATGACACAACGATGCAGAAGCATATAGTCAAGTGCCCAAAGTTTCCTCAGGGCTCAAATCAGCCTATGACAAAACAAAATGTTTATATTTATGTCTGTATATGACAAGGTAAATACAGTTAGTATAAATTACCCACAACATTTCCAGTTTATTCCTGTTAATTCCCGTTAATTCCCATGGAAAGTTTCCAACTTTGAATATTCCAGGAATTTTGCAACCCTAGACCTGATCGCCCAAAACTCTCAAATCTCGTCTTTCGAAGTTGGCGTCTTCGTGGCCAAACTCTTCTTCATCCTGAGATATTTGTATTATTTTTCTATTTTCTTTCTTTCTTTTTGTCATATTATTATTATTATTCGGGGTAGCTGGCATAAAAGTTCCACTTCCTCTGAAATATGTCTGGAGTCCAGTTCACATCACTGACATGTTCTCACCTCAGCGTTTTCTTTTTCATCGCAGGTACGATTTCTGTGGTTATGTCCACGTTGAGATCGAACTTGAGGCTGAAGCACTCCTTACTGGGGTCCTGCAGAGGAAGTAGACATACTGTTAGTTTAGCTGCAGCTCTGTCGCCCCCCCCTGGTCTCGTGCTCCTGGTGGGGGGGGCTCCTCCTGACCGCCCGGGACAAAGAGCAGCCGGGGAGATAGCGCTGTTACGTCAGCGCTGCAGAGGACAATGGGAGCTGCTGTCATATTGCACAACCCCTCTGATTGTATCATTGAATCTGTGAAAAAAAACTTGCTTCTGCAAAGACATGAGTCACCCCCCCCCACCCCCACCCCCTTTCCTTAGAAATCTAGTAAAAGTCTTCCAAGGAACACGAGTAAGAGTCTGGCTTGGGATGAGGGATTTATTTGTGTAATTGCTTACGTCTGTGTGGCGTCTCCGCGGCTTCTTCTTCACCAGCTTCAGCCCCCCCGTTTTACGCTCCCTGCAAAACAGTGACACACACACACACACACACATTATCACACAGATCCACTGACAGTAGGGGTGGGAATTAGCAAAAATGTGACGATTCAATAGTATTGCGATTCTGCGATACTGCAAGTATTGCGATTCGATTCTGCGATATATTGCGATTCATGTCCCCCATATTATTCAAAGGCATTACAAAAAATGAGGAAACTAAGACTGCTCAACTCACTTCAAATGTCACATTTAATTCTGTGAACAACATTGTCTTCTACACATTAACTGAAGTGCAAAAACTTTGTCCTTGAACATTCAGGACACAGGACCTTTGTAATTATCTTCTGAATAGGAGACCTGTCACATGAACACTGAGCTCAATCATATAGATAAGAGGAACCTAGAGCTTCAATCAAATTGAGAAAAATAAACAAATGTGTTCTACTAGAGTCCAGTCCAGTTGGCTGCAAGGTCGTGACCCAAAATGTTAAATTCATTTGGGAATATTGGCATTTTTGTTCAGAAAAAGGAGTTGGTGAACATGCTCAGATGTTAAAGTTCCTCTGGAACGTTACTATATCTCCTGCAGTGGAGAACATCCTTTCCTCAGACACACTAGGTATCTTTTAAACTCTGAAGCTCTCCTCGTCATGCTTTGCCAGCCAGGGCCTGTTACATATATAATTGTAAATAAATATAAAAAAAAAAAAAAAAAAAAAATTTAAATATTGCAATACTTTGTGCTACAGTATCGATATAATCGCAGCGCAAAATATCGCGATACTAAACAGAATTGATTTCCCCCCCACCACTAACTGACAGGGCGTCAGAAGTCAAACAGTGTGAGGGGTTACTGACCCGCGGTCGTTGGTCCCCTCCTCCTCTTCCTCCAGGTCGGAGGGGGGGCTGGTGCGTGGGGGGCAGGAGCGCGTGGACACGTTCCGAGCCAGGATGGAGGCTAAAGGTCAAAGGTCAAGAAAACACAACAGTCAGTCGTTCTGTCGGAAACAAGACCTGCAGCGACGCTATATTTAATATTCATCTCTGAGATTTCTGCCTCAATACAACAGAGTCAACAGGTTGTTTGTTGTGTTCACATTATTTTCAAAAAGTTCCACAGCATCATCATCATCATCTCTTTTCACGATCAGATTCCATCAGGTCTGAAGGCAGAAAACATTCAACAGAATTCAAAATAATTGTGTTTTCTTTCTATTTATAGTCGTCTTTAATAAAGTTTCTGGATTAAGCCGTAAAATATCAAGCTTCAATTACATTTGTATCTCTCAAGGCTTTGATAACATGAGGAATCACCGGCAATTTGTATTTACTCCCCGATATCTTTATTAGAATCAACTTCCAAAAATCTATATTGGTCGAGCTCAAGTCCATTAATGAGGAAAAAAACAAAAACATTCTTAATCAGCTTTTCTCTTATCGAGGAAATCTGTTGGAAGTCCGGCTTATTAAATTCAAATCGAATTAAGTCGCTGACGTAATTACTTATAAACCAATTAACAGAATTTCACCATGAGCTATAAATAGAAGCTTTGACTGTCAACACTGTTTGTATATCTCACCACTTTTATCCAATACAGACGTTCTTTTAAATTGTTAAAGTGCACGTCACACCCTTTATTTGCTCTTCGTTATTATTCAATTACTGGAAAGATGTGTCACAGCGTCTTTTAAAAGCTCTAAACACACAAACACATTTTATTAAGAGTGTTTTTGTTTTTTCCAACATTCCGAATTCACAACAGACAAACAAACCAAAGTCATAGAAAACACCTTTGGGAAATGAGACCTTTGAACAATATTCACAATGAACCAGGGCTCTGTTTTCTTGGAGACATTCTGCTGTAGATTTTTATTTTAAGTGCTGTGAATTTAACAAGCTGAATTGAATTGAGCTCCGTGGTGCTGGGGGCGGAGCCACAAACAATAAAGTGATGGATTTCTCAAAGCTTCTCAAATCTCAAAATCATCTCAGACACTCTGGACAAAGAGGAAATCAGTCTGGATCCAAGGCGATAGAATCAGAAAAGACTGTGCACGTGATTATTATAAGACTGAAGGAACTACATTTCCCAACTACCTTTGCAAATTATCCCTTTTGAATTAAACCTTGTCATTAGTCGTTAAAATACATATAATTGTTATATGTTGTAGTTTGTGTCTTTATAGGATTTAATTTAGTTTGTAGAAATGATGAATGACAGGATTTTCACAGCTTTGGTAAACATCCTTAAGTCACAACCATATCTACTACCCCTGAGGATTGTGGGTAGTGAAGTGCTTCTTCTCGACATCGTGAATAAAAACACGCTTTTCACGAAATCTGCAGATCCAACTCCATATTTTATCTGGAGGAGGTCGCACGTGTGAACGCAAACGTCCGAGTGAGACGCTCTGTAAGTTCTACAAACTTTCTCCTCCTGGCCTCCTGGTATAATGGTCTTATTCCACCCCCACACCTCTAGGATGTGTTAAATTAACACATTATATCATATCATATTATATTATACTGCATTAAATTGCATATTGCAATCTGACACTGGTCACTGTTTTGCATTTAGCATTTCACTTTTTACTTCACTTTTTACTTCACTTTTTATATATTTTTATTCAGAAATGTTTATGTCAAAATAAATGTTACTTTGTATAAATATTGGTAAAAAGTGAGTAAATAAGAAGTAAACAGTGAGTAAATATATACTGGTTTCCCATTTTTTATTGCTCTCCTATGCATGTTGTATTTATTGCGTTTTTATGTTTCTATGTTCATTGTTTGCACCAATAACCAGAGCAAATTCCTTGTATGTGTGAACGTACTTGGCAATAAAATACTTCTGATTCTGATTCTGATTCTGATAAGATGAGTGAACACAACAGGATTCACAGCGAGCTTCTCACACACAAGAAGCAAACGGTGACACACACACGGAGAGTTTGTGGTGATAAGATCCGACACCAGTGTCTGTGTGTTGACATGAGAATCACGTGATCTCCACAGTGGAGTTAATACATCACTTCCTGCCTCTGTCGGCTGCACCCGGCGGCTCCGCCTCCCGCCTGAATAATGTGTTGTACATGTGTGGAAGACAAACTCTGGGTAAAGTCCGGACCTGATTCTCCAGATTTTACCAACAGACGTGTGACTCCTACAGGAAAATCTAACCCTGTCTCACTGTCCTGTAGGTTGTGGTGAGCCACTATGGATCATAAAAATATTATATTATGATTAAAATCTCTATTCTTCTCATTGCTCAGAGCAGAAATTGGTCTAAATTAGCAGTAAAATATAATTTGGATTAAACAAAAACTTTGAATTTCCAACCAACACATGGTTTGTCGAGTGTTTCTCTCATTTAGACGCCAGTTAAAACCTCCTGATATTTACACAGTGAAAGAAACGACCAGAGGCTATGACATCACCACCAGAGGCTATGACATCACCACCAGAGGCTATGACATCACCACCAGACAGAAGGGGCGTGTACCTTGAGGTTGCAAGTCGAATCGCGGGTGTCGGTCAAAGTGCATGTTGTCTGTGTTCTCCGAGTGGAAGCGGGAGTCACATGACTCACACAGGTGAAGAGGGCTCTTGCTGTTCAGGTCCTGGCAGTCCGGGTGGTGGCAAACCTGGACAAGAGGGGGGGGGGAGGGGGGGACAAGAGAAAGTCAACACAACTCTCAAGTAACACAACATTTGTACAGAGCGAGCCAAAGTGAAAACAGTCGCACACGTTCACAATAAACAGCTCACTATTGTTTCTGCCACGATTCAAATGACCACAGAGGCGACCGCGGGCATTCCTGTGGTCTGGTGACCCCCCCGCCCGCCCCCCTCTTACTCCCACCATCTGTCCCCCCCCCCCCCCCCCCCGGCTCTGTGGAAAGACATCTAATTGACTTAAGAGTCAGTTTTCCACCTCACGTGCTGGTTTGGGAACAGATTACAACTCATTAATCCAACCATCGGGTCCCGGGAGGCGGAGACCAAACCCGACCACGGGTCAGCGAGTGGGAGGCGACGACCGAGGGCGCCAGGCGGCAGAGGGATGGAGGATTAAGGATCTCTCCCTCTCTCTCTCTGTGTGCCTCAGGCCAGACAGATCCTACCCCCCCACCACCACCACCACCACCACACACTCCTCCCTTCACCTCCATCACCCGAGGCAGGAAGCCAGGGTATATGGGGAGATACAATGGCGGTCCCACTAATGTACTTCCTGTGATTGTCTCCCTCTGCACACACCCAGGAGGACACAACCGGGCGGGGGGGGGGGGCCGGGGGGGAGTGCACAAGCTAGAGAGTGGAGCTTTCATGTAAACACAACACAACTATAGATGTGCAACAAGTGGACGCTCGACAAAACGACTTTGTAAAGAGCGATCTGAGGCAAACGCATCGTTGTGATTCGTACGTGTGTGTGGTCACATGGTTCTGACGACACACAATCAGATCCCAACACTATCTCCCTCTTTCCCCCCCCCCCCACCGGCCTGGTACTCTACCATGGTGTCCTGCAGACGGGAGCAGGAGCGGCTCCCGGGACCCCAACACACACCTCGAGGACCCCTCTAACCTGCCCGGCAACGTGCCCCTGCCGAGCCTCATTAATCCACTCCTCTCCATGTCTAGCCAGGTATAATCGCAGATTTTAAAGGGGCAGAAGGGGGTGGGGGGGTGGTGGGTGGAGGGACAAGGTTAATGGAGGGTGAGGAGGAGTCCCAGTCGAGATATAAACCCGAAGCAGGAGGGACAGGAAAAACAAGAACCGTCCAGAAGCTTTTCAGAAGTACAAAGCCTCCTAATCTCACGGGCTAATTGGTGCCTGTGCTCTGTCACAGCCGTCAGATTAAACAGCCCAGGGTCTTCTCCTCTCGCCCCCCCCCCCTTCCACCGGCTCCTCCCTTCCTCTCGGGGCCGCTGCACCCGGGCAGACACCCGACCAGAGACCAGGGTTTTTAAATAGAAAGAGACGGAGGTTGAAGCACAACAAGAGGTCGGCTCTGTTGACTGTGGCGAACACGACATGATCTGCTCCAGTAAGCTCACCGGGGTTAAAGGATAAACTCACTTTATTACAACTCGGGCCTTATTTTCATGGTTCTGTCTGTTATTTCTCAGAGTTATTATCACAACACTGCACTTACTGCAGTGATCGCTGGGATCTGGGAACTCGGTGACGCCACGGCAACGAAACACGAGCAGTTCAGACAAGGCGGGTGTTTTTTATTACCGATGACCAACAAGTCTGACAATGAATCTGAAATAAACCAGAATTATCCTTTAACACCAGTTTAAACCAGTGTGTAGTTTCTTAACAACGGGTCACATGAACGACAGAGAATAAACACACAACTCTTTCAGCTCTGTTTGGGTTTTTCTAGCTCCAACAACAAATAAAGGTTTAATAAATGAATGAGACAAACAGCAGAGTTCTTTAAACATTGATGCACCTCTTCATTTATGTTCCCATCAATGTTGTAGATGTTATTTTATTGATGTGTTCTACTATTTGCAGCATCCATTGCACTTCTGAGTGTCCTGAGTCTCTGAGGTTTCTAAGTTTGTCTCTGTTAAAAGGTTTTCTTCTTTGTGTAGTTTTACTCTTGTTACTTGAGAGTTAAGACTCCTTGTTAAGATCTATGAGACAAATCTGTGAATATGGACGAAACAAATAGAATGAGATTGATTGATTGAGTTAAGCCACGTTTCGAGTGCAGGAACTTTTGCAGGAACATTTTGACCTGCTGGTGGCGCTAGAGGAAAATTTAAGGGCTCATCGAGGTTATTATAATTTACCCTGAAGAGAACATGAAAGTTTCAGGTCAGTTATAATATTTAATTCCAAATACTCCAGAATACGTAAATTTCCACCACATTCTAATTTACTGCAAAGTTTTAAACATTTTTGAGCATTGGAAAGCCCTCAAAAAGCCCATTCATTTGGATGAATAATAATAATAATCATTTCAATTTCAATAGGGCCTCCCACCAGAGGTGCTCGGGCCCTAACTAGGACAAAAAGGTGGAATGCCGGACAGAAGAACCAACCAAAAATATTCAACCATCAGACATCCACTTCCTCTGAGTCTCATCGTTACACAACGCTCTACTGGAAAAGAAAAATGTAGAAAATCCAGTTCTAGATATTTCTCTGTCCATGTGATGTTGGACCAGTTGCAGGTTCAGAGAAGTGAAGCGTCTCTTTTCTCACAGAGACGTCTTCAATCTGTGAATTTGTAACATCAGCAGCGTCTCCTGCTCCTGTGAAGCCGACATCAACACAACTCGCTCGCACATTTTCACGTAGCCGAGCTAAATGTCCCGTCGCACCCAGGTGGGATGTTCTCCAGGAGGTGTGGAGCCGCTGGGCCGGGCCAGAGGAACACAAGAGAACCACACGCCATATTGAGACAGATCTCACCCAGCCGGGCCGGGGCGTCCACATTCCTCCAGGGAAACATCTGAGGCTCGACCAAGAGAAACAAGAGCATCGTGAAGACGAAGGATTGTTTCTGTGAGTGTGTGAACAAACACAACACAACAAGAGGAGAACTCCCCGGAGACACACACACCTGATGGATCTGTGGGACGCACACAGTAACACAACATGCCTCACAATGAGAGAGAGGATCAACACAACCAGGCTTTCGTTATCAGGCCTTTTCCTGAAATCTGGACCTGGATCAGTTTCCCCCCCGATCGCAACACGAGTCAGTGTGTGAGAGAGGAGGAGGGGGGGGGGTGGGGGGTGCAGCACAGCTGACTGGAAGCCAAGCGTGTTGGCAGTTTGTGAATGTGTGTGAGACAACATGTGTCATGTGAGTCGCGTGTGTGTTTCAGATCTGCCCGGATTAGTGCAGAGGTTCAGGGGAGCATGAGTGGGACTGTTGATGAAACACTGTATGCATGCATGGACACACACAGACACACACACAGACACACACACAGACACACACACACACCCTTCCCCAACAGCTGAGAACACACAGCGGCCCTCGTCTCAGCTTAGCACATCCGACGCCACGTGGCGCCTGCGTGTGCACCCTGGTTTCCACACATCCTGCAAACATGCAAATAAAACCACACACACACAATCACACAATCACACAATCACACGCACAGAGAGTGACTTGCAAATGCAGACATGCCCATTCTGAGGCTGTATCATCCAGCAGCACACCAGTCACCCAGCTGTAATAGAGCCAGTCTTGTTTCAGGGGAGATGACTGTGAGTCCACGAGGTGAATCAGGATTATGACCTCAACACCTAATCCGACGACTCCTGGCACGCAACGAGCGAAGGCCGGACCGCCACGCGTTACACAACATTCTGCACCGGCACCGGTTATGAACCTGTGGCTCTGTCGGATCAAGTCAAGAATCAAACTCGTCTTTATCGTGATTTTAGAATTAGGGACGGAACACGTTGGTTTTCAGAGCAGCAGCCTGGATTCCCTCACCGCCATCACACAACAGACACGTCTAAATAAGGCCGGAGGAGCTCGCCACATCCTCGGGGGAAATCCGCCGCGGGCGATCGGTCTTTGCGTTTGGAGATACATGACGCATCGAGGGAACGGCCGCGGATATAAATTCAAATCCAGATTGCAGAGCTGACCCGTGGTGATACCAGGCTCGTCCATCAGGCTCCTCCTTCCTGGTTCATTATGCAAAACCCCAAAAAACTACACAGGTTGGAACTTCCTGGATGTTTGCAACCTGACAGAGTTTCCCCCCCCCCCCCACCTGCCCCCCCCACCCCACCCCGCCCCCCTGTGGAACAGCTTGTCCTGCCAGGGCACACCTAAGAGTTACGCAACCACACGTACCACCGTGCACACGTGTGCACGTTCGCATCAGGTCGAGGAGTGAAGAGGTGAGGTGAGCCGCAGGCTACAGGTTCTCTCCCTACATGTCCCAGTGTAGAGAGGAGAGAGAGAGAGAAGAGAAGGGGGGGGAGAGAGAGAGAGGGACTGGGAGAGAGGAGAGACAGAGGGAGAGAGAGAGAGAGAGAGAGAGCGAGAAAGCGAGCGAGCGAGAGAGACAGAATCAGAGACAGAAACAGAGAGAGAGCGAGACAGAAAGGAGATAGAGAGAGAGACAGAGACAGAGACAGAATCAGACAGAGAGAAACAGAGAGAGAGCGAGCGAGCGAGAGACAGAATCAGAGACAGAAACAGAGAGAGAGCGAGAGCGAGAGAGAGAGCGCGAGAGAAAGAGAGAGAGAGACAGAAAGGAGATAGAGAGAGAGAGAGAGAGAGAGAGAGAGAGAGACAGAGAGAGAGAGAGAGAGACAGAAACAGAGACAGAAACAGAGAGAGAGTGAGAGTGAGAGCGAGAGAGAGAGAGAGGGAGAGAGACTGTGTGTAAACAGCATTTAATCAGATCTCTCACTTCTGATCTGATCTCATTGAGTTATTAACGTGTAACAACTTATCCTCAAGGATTCAGCTTTAATGACCTTGTGTTAATTTCCAAGGTCATAGTCATACACTCAGGATTTAAATCCCCTCTCTACTAACATGCCTGAAAACACTTACATCTGGACATATATTTAACAGTGTATTTAATATATATCTGTATCTGCTCCGAGTATCATTCTAGTTTGTATTGCTCAAGAGAAAGAGATTATTCCCAAAATAAGACGATAATCAGCCACGTAGACGTGAATAGTAATTACAGGACGAGTTCACCAGGAGGAACCTGGCTCCAGGTCCGTGCTTTTATTGTGTAATGATTACAGACTGTGAGTGTGTGTCTGAGTGTGAGTGTGTGGGTCTGTGTGTGAGTGTGTGTGTGTGTGTGGGTCTGAGTTCAGAGGGAAGAGATTCATGATCAACACTTATTTCACTGCATCTGATAGAAAAACACTGAAACTGAATCAGACCTATTATGGACATATTGTGAAAAGTGGAGTTTTCCACACACATTTATTATTCTATCACACACACACACACACATGCACACACACACACACACACACTTTGTGATGGTGGTGCCCACACCCACAGAACAAACGCCCTGTCATTGTTCAAAGAGGCCATTATCACACACACACACACGCACACACCCATGGTCCTCAGTCAAAACAACAACAGTAGACCTAGTCTGATGAGGTTGTGTAGCAGTGTGGGATCATGGGAGTTAATAATATTTCTTTTCCCATATTCTTCTTGGGTCTGTTACCGTTTGCATTTCCAATATTGCAAACGACCATGAATAAGCCTGATTATTTTGGCTTATTCATAAGCCAGGTTCATTTTAATCCTGTACAATGCAAAACAAACAACGCACAACAAAGCTGACTCCAAAACGAGTAACACAACTTATGTTTGTCTTCACCATGAATAAAGCAGTGGATTTCCCTGGGGTTCAACACCGTAGGACACATTTTGTCAACAAAATATATGACTTAGTTACTTATTATATCTTTTAAAGTCCCCATTGAGATATTAGATTAGATATTAGAACAGCTCCCCCGGTGGAGACGTCTGTCGCTGCACTTCAGTGTTTGTTGAGTCTGCCGCTGACGTCCAGGTTCAGTGTGTTTAATCACCCGGGAACAACTCTAATGTTCTAATGTCCCCCATCACTCCCACAGGGACGCTCCGAGTCGCAACCTCGTGTCTCCCCCCCCCCCCTCTCACACAAACACACAGAAGAACCTCAAGTGTGTCCCAAACACACCCGTGCACATTGCACACAAATGATTGGTTATGGCCCCACGAGGCAGGATCCTGCTCGGTCTTGTTCCAACAGAGCAGTCAGAGAAACACTCAGACGGGCGTTTGGCCAGAGCCGCTCGGAGCGTCTGGAAACACCAAACAAATCAAAGATAAAACCCGGGACGCCAGACACAGAGTCCACATCACCGGCGGGTCAGAGTCTGAGGAGGAGGAGGAGGAGGAGGAGGAGGAGGAGGAGGAGGAGGAGGAGGAGGAGGAGGAGGAGGAGGAGGAGGAGACAAACCACTGTCTCCTTTTCACGGCCAAATAAGCCGATGCACCGACCTTTGACCCCGGCCTGGAATCAGTAAAACACACAGAGAGCGGAGGACTCATCCTGTTCTGCAAAAATAAAAAGTGTTGAATGTTGAAGTGAGACTTTTTCATTGTTTACTAAATTAAATTTCAATTTCAATTTTTAACAGAATTTCTCACGTCTTACATGTAACTGTGTTTTTGGACGACTGTGTTTCCAGGGGATATTTATATACACAAAATAAAAAGTGATATAAAAAATTTTGTATATATTTGAGTCTATAAAAACAGAGAATACTATATACATAAAAATATATTGATTATTTATATATTAAAAGTCAATTACAAAAATATTGGACTCATGATTATATACAATAAAAAGTTTGATAATTGCAGAAGCTTTAGGTACAAAATATTTACTGTTTTTACTTCAATTGAAATTATCAGTTGTAGAATAATATTTGATTTGACTAGTTAATAAATCCACTTAGAATTTTAGCAATAAATCATTTTGAATGAGCGCTGGAAAGCCGTAACTATAACTGATATCAAAGAAATAAACGTTTATCACTGAACTGTATCCAAGTTTCTCAGATTCACTTCACACAACAAACACAAGCCAGCGTCCTCGGGCTGTGACGTGTCTCTGCAGCCGCTCGCTGTCCTGCAGGAAGACGTCAGGACTTTCATGTCCTCATTACATCAGCTGCTGTATTAGGCTTTAATGGACCGTCGGGGGGGCGGTTTGACGAGTGACATGTCTGCATGGCGAGCATGTGTTCCATCACGCCGAGCTGACAGAGAGCGAGTGAGGTCAAACTCTGCTGCTTGTTACTTCTTGTCACTTCCCATTTCCGGAAACAGACGATTTGATTCGTCCCGGTGGGAGAGCGGAGCACGTGAGCCCACAGGGACTCGAACCCGCGAGCCAGGGGGAGGAGCCTGCTCTCCTGAACATGACACAGAGTTGTAATCAGCTCGGTAGGTGGGATTGAAAAACCAGCGGCCGGTGAGAGCTGAGGGAGATCAAAGTGGGAGCACGGGTCTGATTTATTTTCTAATAAATAAAACATCCATCTGCTGAGGAGTGGCGAGGGAGAGGAGGGGCCGCCTCCGCCGCCGCCGCTCGCTTTCTTCTGCCGCCATCTGTCCTCTGGCCGGGCCATGGAGTGGGAGGAGCCTAACCCAGGCCTGGATCTCTCTCCCTCTGCAGATCTGATGCAACCCGACGGCCGGCCTGTCTGCACGTCTGCTCCACGTTAACACACTCTCCCTCATTCTGCTGCACATGTGGATCCACTCACACAGAGGCACTGGCTGGGTTTCATCCAAGTGGGAGCGTGTGTGTGTGTGTGTGTGTGTGTGTGTCTGTGTGTGTGTGTGTCTGCAGCCCAAACACATGTTGATAAGTGTGTTCATTAAAAAGGACCCACGGTGATAAATCCTGCACAGTGAATGAGGATCAGACATCAAATATAGAACGAGGAAAGTGTTTCACAATCCATGAAGTCATTCACATCCAGAGACGGATGATACAACAATGAACACAGCTCTATGCAATTATCCCTGTACGACATGATGTACTACACACAACCAACAGACACACAAACAACAGACACACAACCAACCAACCAACAACCTGTCCCTATCAGTGTTTGTGTTTGCAGATATGAAACCTACTTTTTACAATTATCAATACAATGTTTACAAAGATGTTTACGATGCAGAAAACATTGTATTCATGTTTATTTTCTTAATTCAAGTTCTATATATTTAGATGCATTTGTGTTTCTTTTTATTGATAGTTCCTTATACTAAAATTTTAGGTTTAATATCAAACCTTAATTACATTTCTTTGTCCATGGGTTTGATAACAAGATCTTAGGAATCTTTGCCAAATATATATCAGCCCTAATATTTACTCATATCAGCATCACCTTTACCTGTATCTATATATAAATATATATATCCAGATTGTTACGGTTGCTAAGCTACGTATAACTGGAGAATCGCTGGAGACGGTTCAGCAAACAAACAGTTTATTCAGTTTATCGAAATAACTTCAAATAATAAAACTGAACCTGATCTTGGAAATAATTTGTGAGAGGAAACCTGAGGTTTTGCTGCTGGACTGTAAACTGAGAAAGAGTCTTCAGGAAATAATGACACTATTTGCTTTCATTCTCTTTTCCAAATGATTTCATCATCCAAACGTTTCTCCAGACGCGTCGGCCAACAAGTCTGAGAATAAAAACCCAAGTTGTGATAAACATGAATCACTGTCCTAAAAATAAAATACCGAACGTCCGGTTTCTGAGGTTCAGTGAAAAGGTCAGTTTGTGTGACTCATTGGCTTGTGTTGAAGGTAGGAGGTTATCAGACACACAACTGTACACAAACACTGTACATTTCACAACGTCTGCACAGTGACACACACGCTGGAGAGCAGCGGGTTTTCCCAGATTTCATACCTCACAACCTTAAACTTTCATATCTCTCTCTTCTCCTGGGTCACTTGATGTTTCCATGTTGTCATTTCCAGCTTCGCAGTCATTTGAGGTCGTTGTGGTTGTTTTTGGATCAACGTTCATCAGACATGAGCTCCAGGTTCCATCAGGTCCGGAACCTGGAGGCAGATCATATACAATCTGCTGCTGAGATCACATGTTCTCGTTTAGAGCAAATCAACACAAGCTCTGGAATCTCTGTGTCTTTCCAAGTCGACATATTTGTTGACGTTTTCCTCATTCTGAGATATTTGCATTCTTATTGTTTTGTTTTTCCAGTTTTCTCTCTGTTCAGTGTTCACTCGCTCCCGGTGAATCCTCCGGAGAATCTCCTGCTGTGTCCTCACACAGGTTCACTCAAACATTATCCAGCGACTTGCAGGAGAAACTCTCATATTCATCCGCTCTGGATCATTTCAGCAGATTCTCAGAGTTCAGTGCACGTCTGAAAACAGCTTTTGCTTCTTTTAATTGCTCGCTACGACTTATATTTACATTTCATTTCACACTGAGGCCCCTGGAACCCGACATGTCCGGATCAAACCCGCCCTCCACGTGACTGCAGCAACATTTTCATTTCCTCTGGTGGGAATAAATATGAAATTTACTCCAGATAAGCATCAACTCTCCAGTGAACGTGTTGCAGTGATGCTGCATCCATTTACAACCTCTGACTCGTCCGTGTTATCTCGTTCTCTCCCCTCCAGCAGAGCCCCCCCCACACACACAAACAATCTACAGATGAAATCAGACACGGCCCAAAGGTCCATCTGACAGAACGTGCACACACACACACACACACACAAACGCACACACACACACACAAGCCACAAAGTCAGAGGCTCACTCAGGAGCAAACAAGCTCACAGGAAACCCTGTTAACTCATTTTTGGTGAAGCAGACTTTGCATTCCTGTGCAAGGTTTGTTTCAACATGCAGCGAAGTTTGCCCAAGAAAAATATTACCCGCCTCATTTTCCTCAACTCAACAACAAGTGTATTCAGCCGCCTTCTTTTTCTGCCGAATCCATAAATCGAACATGAGACAATTGTTTTAAGTTTTAAGTTAAATCTGCTTTTGGAAGAATTATCAAGAAAAAGCCAAACTTTTATAGTTCTATAAAAGTTCTCTTATAGTTTATAGGAAAATGCAACTGACCCTCGACTCCCTGCAAATATTTACACTGCACCCAGATGACACACGCCGCTGTCACAGTGTCGTCACACAGAGGAAAAACAAACACACAACACGCTGGAGCTGCGTCTTCCAGGAGATAAATCACGTCTCTGTCCTCTTAACACCTGAAGAGAACTAAACACGTCGTCCAGGGTCGACACTGAATCCGGCTTCAGGGCGATCAGAGGATCACTCACCGGCAGCTGGTCGCTCTCTCTCCCCCTTCCTCTCTCTCTCCCCCTTTCTCTCTCTCTGCTCTGTCAAGTGCCGACTGCTGACTTCGGCAACATTGGCCGGACTGTGACGCAACCAGCCTTTCCAAACCATAGCTCCCGGGCAGGAGAAGGAGAGACAGACAGGAAGGCGGTGAGTGAGCAAGACCAAAAAAGGAGGAAGTGAGAGGAAAAAAAAAGAAACCTGGTATTTCAGACGCTCTATTTCCAACTTCCACTGAATACTGATTTGGGGTAAATTAAAAAAAACAAAACAATATGACATGGAAATTGATTATTTGTAAACCGCTAACAATTTCGGTGTGAGTAACACGGAAAGGAGAGAAGCCCGGCGGGTGCCAGTGGGTCCGCTGCTGGTCTGTTGATATGAGAAGCAGATGTGAAATATGCAGACACAGGAGGAAACGCTAAGTGTTGGTCTGCACAGATGTGGACGTTTCGCTCCCTCGGAGAGAAGCTCTTCACGAAAAACACACAGCGAGAGCCCGAGAGTCCGACTCAACCCAACCGAGCCGAAACCACATGCTACACAATCATATCTCATTCTTCTAAGTGCGTCTGTTTCTCTTTTTCAGCAGAATTCATGAATTATTCTCAGTGAAACGTCACAAAACGCCGTCATCAGACATCTGAGTTCTTTCCCTGACACAGACCACATCATTCCAATCAAGCTTCATGAACCAAGACACTTTAGAACAGAACCTCTTCAGCGGAGGAACCCAGTCATCGAGGAAAATCGATCATTAGTAATCAATCATTTGACTTTTACGTCGTCAAATCAATTCCTTTGGGTTTCGAAACATCTGTTGAATTAAAGAACACAACGTATGACGTCACCTATCGATTAATCAATAATAAAAGTCCGACTCGACTCAACCGAGCCGAAACCACACCGTACACAATCATATATCATTCTTCTAAGTGCGTCTGTTTCTCTTTTTCAGCAGAATTCATGAATTATTCTCTGTGAAACGTCACAAAACGCCGTCATCAGACATCTGAGTTCTTTCCCTGACACAGACCACATCATTCCAGCGGAGGAACCCAGTCATCGAGGAAAATCGATTCATTAGTAATCAATCATTAGACATTTACGACATCAAATCAATTCCTCTGGGTTTCGAACCTTCTGTTGAATTAAAGAACACATCGAATGACGTCATCTATCGATTGATCAATAATAAAAAAGCGATGAGATGAAACTGTTCGTCGAATGAAATCCTCATCACACTTTCTAGCCCCAATCTGGACATGATTTACTCACCATAGGAAAACTCTGCTCCTCTAGAACGGACGCCAGGGTGAGTCTGAGCAGAGGAACCGATCAATAGCTCAAAGGTCCAACAGGCGTCAGGTGGTGAAAGGTTTTAGTCCCGGTGTGAAATCAGAACTTCTTCAAATGAGTGTGTGTGTCTCTGTGTGTGTGTGTCTGTGTGTGTGTGTCAAGTTTGTAGAATAGTCCCGAGCCTCAGGGGGGGGGGAACTCTGGAGGAGCTAATGTGACAGACGCTGGGATTGAAAGAACGTGACCGAGGCTGAGAGACTCGCTGTGTTTACTACGAGGAAGAAACACACACACGGAGAGAGAGAAAGAGAGAGAGAGAAAGAGAGAGAGAGAATCCTCAGTCCCGCCTCTCTGCTGTGCTCGATCACCCCCCCGCAAGCTCACACACATCCCGGCTGACTCATGTGAACTCCCACTGAAACTGAGCTCTACTGGGAATTAGCAAAGTTTTCCATTGGTGACGGAATGACAGCGCTCTTACCTCAGAGCCGCTCTTCTTTACGTTTGTTTCTAAAAAAAAAAAGAAGTCCTGCTTGACTTTGCACTTCACTTGAACTCTGACCCCTGAAGGAAGAGGAGGTCAGATGAAACAAGAGAGGTCGGCTGAGACATGACCCCTGGCTCATAGGGAAGGCTGGCTCTGATCCGCTCGGAACTGAGGGAACAACGTGAAACGATTCTTCACTAAAATGACGACAACTTCCCGAGGAAATTACGATAACAAAGGAAAACACTTTTGCTAGCCTGTTAGCCAATCAGCAATTTTGTTATACTTCCAACCGAGCGACCCAAGATGATCATGGGATAAGAAATGTTGGTGAAGACAACAACTCCCATGATCCCAAGCGGCTTCACAACGTCAATGTAGTTCCGATGTCATTGTTTTGAATTGAGACCCCCCCTAGTGGCCAAAGTTACAAAAACTATTTTCTACTCTGAAGTAAATTCCATTGTTGGTGAGGAGTCGAAAGTATTTAAAATGGTCGTTTCATCCGATTTAAAAAGGAAAATCTTAAAATCTGAATATAGTGTTTGACGACAACTTCCCGAGGAAATGACGATAACGAAGGATAACACTTTGCTAGCCAATTAGCCAATCAGCAATTGTTTTATACTTCCACCCGAGCGATCCAAGACGATCATGGGACAAGAAATGTTGGTGAAGACAACAACTCCCATGATCCCAAGCGGCTTCACAACGTCAACGTAGTTCCAATGTTATTGTTTTGATTGAGAGACCCCCTAGTGGCCAAAGTCAGAAAAACAGAATCATTTTCTGAGGAGTTGAAACAATTAGGAGATTTACAGAGTGAAGTCTTTAAAATGGTCGTTTCATCCGATTAAAAAAAAGGGAAAACCTGAGAGTCGGAATATAGTGTTTGATTTGTCTTTTATCAGTGAAGCAGCGTGTGTGTGTGTGTGTCTGTGTGTGTGTGATGTAAGAGCCTCGATGATTCACACCCTTATCGCCCGGTTGCACTCTGCTGCACGTGACCACAAACACTCAGAACCCGACACGCTCGGTTCTTTTGTCGTTCGATGTTAATCCAAAGATGAAACCTGTGTTTTAAATCCCCTTCAATTAGCCAGAGCACCAAAACAAGGCGGACCCTCGAAGCTGGGGGGGGGGAGGAGATGGGTCTTAGTGCTCAAACCCCCCCCTCTCCTCGTCCTGTGTCTTCAAAACAAGGGGATCTGTTGAATCCATGTCCCCCAGCCCCCCCCCCCCCCCCCCGCTGTCAGCTTGATTTAGGGGGGGGCTGTTTTTAAAAGAGTGTGACGGCAGTGATGCAATTACCCCCGAAGGATTCGACCCCAGTGGTGCGGCCCATTGTTCGGGGATCTGACCACGAGTGACCCGCTCCTGATTCCTGACCTTGGCATTAACCCCCCCCCCCACGACCATGAGCCGCCGAATTCTTTCAAGTCTTCACGGGAGAGGCTCAACAAAAGGAAGGGGGGGGGGAGACACAAAAGGGAAACGTCGGGTACGAAGATGAGAAGGACGAGCGAGTCGCTGTGAGAAAAAGGGAAACAAATATATTACCCACGATGCTGCTGGAAGTTCCTGTTGCTGGTTTCAGTCTGAGGTCATTTAGAGAGCGAGATGACTGGAGACTAGGGTTGCAAAATTCCGGGAATATTCAAAGTTGCAAACTTTCCATGGGAATTTACGGGAATTAACGGGAATATACAGGAAATAACGAGAATTAACGGGAATAAACGGGAATATACGGGAATTAACGGGAATTAACTGGAAATGTTGTGGTAATTTATACTAACTGTATTTACCTTGTCATATACAGACATAAATATAAACATTTTGTTGTGTCATAGGCTGATTTGAGCCCTGAGGAAACTTTGGGCACTTGACTATATGCTTCTGCATCGTTGTGTCATTCTTAACATAGGTCTTTGCACAGTATTTGCAAATGTACACAGCCTTTCCTTCTACATTGGATGAGGTGAAATGTCTCCACACATGAGAGAGTGCACGTGGCATTGTTCTGTAGAATAAGATGAGAAAAAAGTTTGTAAAAAAACACTAATGCAATGCCAGAGATATAAATAGTTAGCCAAACAATTGGAATCGTCTGTAAACATATTTTACAATTGATGGATAAATGAATGGAAATAGTCTAGATGAACAGATGAACAATCCTCAATCAGCATGATAATGTATTTTCCCAGTAATATCATGGAAACTTACCTGACTAGTCCTTCACTCTACAGCAGGCCTCAGTAGCCCTGCTGTAGAGTGAAGCATGCTGGGAGTTATCTGTGCATGTGATGGAAGAATGACCAGTGGAGGGTTGAAACTCAACGTTCCATACATCTTTAAAATAGAGTTTTGAATGATGTTTTTATTGCTCAGCGTTTAATTTGCGTATTTTATTTTTCAAAATTCCCAAAATTCCCGAGCTTAACTTCCCATGGAAAGTTTCCAACCCTACTGGCGCCCTTCTCTCTCTCTCTCCGCCCGCCGCTCTCTCTTTCATGAAGCAGCAGCGGCGGCTGTTTACATTTTGTGAAACTACACTCGCAGCAAAGCAACAATCAGGTGAGGGTCTGCTCGCGTGCAGAGGGGTTTCAGTGGGGGGGGGGGGGGTTGTTTTCTCAGCCCATCTCCTAACCGGGGGGGCCGTCTCTTAAGTCTCTGAACCCTGAGTGTACTGTGGGGGAGGGTGGGACCCGTGTGAGGCCGTTCCAATTGGAGCGCCAGTCAGGTACCCTCTTCCTGTTATTCCCCCCCCCACTTACCAGTGTCTGTACTTCCCTGACGAGACTCTCTATGGACGGACGCTCAGAGTTTCAGCTTGTTGTTGTTATTGCCGGACGTCGGACGGACGGGTTCTCTTTCCTCTGAACCTGATGGACGCACGTCATTACATCACCGCCTTCAGTCGGGGGTCTTTGAATTATGAAACGAGTCTCACAACAAAGCATAAGAGGTACTGGAGCGTTTAAAAAATATATGAACATAACCGATGAATAGATTAAATGAATTATTAATGTGGATAAATCCCTTTAAATCTTACACACTGGACCCACTCCGCCACCTCTAAGGATTTATTAATATTATAGATTCTCATGAGTCAGAGTCCAGCTTGTTTGTGTTATTGACGGATGTCGGTCGGACGGATTTTCTTTCCAGCGGTGTCATTACATCACTGCCTTTAGTCGGGGTCTTTAAATTATGAAACGAGTCTCACAACAAAGCATAAGAGGTACTGGAGCGTTTAAAAAATATATGAACATAACCGATGAGTAGATTAAATTATTATTAATGTGGATAAATCCCTTTAAATCTTACACACTGGACCTACTTCGCCACCTCTAAGGATTTATTATAGGGTTTGTTTGTCCACTGGTTGGTTGGATTGTGTGTTTGTCAGCAGGAGTTTGCACCAAACTACAGAAGTGAAGTCCACAGAACTCGGTAGAAAAATAAGAATAAAATAACTCTTTAAACTTCGGTGCAGATTCTGACAAAGAGGAATGATTCAGGTTGTTTTTTTTAATCACTTTTTGACATTTTCACTGATTTTCCAGAAGTTAGAAATCTGGCATATTTAGAGGACCGATATCTATGAGTGTGTTGTAATCCAATCAATTCTATTTCTGTGTTATTTGTATGGTGACAAATCCCAACATACATCATCTCAAGATAATTTACATAATAAGACTCTACAGTATTATAGAGAAACACAACAGTTCCAACAAGGAGCAAATTCTGCGAGTGACTAAGTCCCAGTCGCCTCCAGGACGATTCAGTGTTGTGACTATTAAGCTTCTTTCAGAATCAGAATCAGAATTCTTTGATTTGCCAGGTATGTTTGCACATACAGGAAATTGCCTTGGTGTCATTGGTGCACTGAACATAAAACAACAATATAAAAAACAACAATATAGAACAAAATAGAATAAACTGGTCAACAAACCAACATGTGGCTTGTGTCTGCAATGGGAACAGAGAGAATCATCAAACTCTTAATCGGCTCTTAATGTCTTCTTCACTTTAGCCGTCTAGACGCTGATGCGGCACATTTAAAAGTCACAACATTACGACATTAATTTAAGTAACGGGCGTTGGTGCGTTAAAAAAAAGCTCTGAATTGTTTGTGCAACAGCGATTTCTTGTTTTTTGTTTTCATTGTAAGATGGAGCAAGACACAACAACGCTCATTTCATCAGAATCAAGATAAACTTCCTCGGGAAAAAAGGATCCATTTCTACGAAGTGAGTAACGGTCTCAGACTCGTTCGACTTCTCTTCTCCTCACCGCGGGATGGAAAAGTACAGCTGGGGGGGGGGCGGGCGGAGGACAACAAACAGGTGATTGGTTTGCAGCAGATTAAGACTTGTGTGTCTGCAGGAGAGGGAGCCTGTCGTAGCCTGCTAGGGGGGGGGGGCACACTGAAAGAAAAATGTCCGCTGCAGAGGCTGAACTGAGGAGCAGATCTTTCACAAGCTGGCGTGTTGTGTGTTGTGTGTTGTGTGTTGTGTGTTGTGTTACATGCAGCGAATCAGACAAACGTCGTCAACATGTAGAATCCGGGACGGAGGCTCGTTCTGAAGCAACACCGATGATGAATCCTAGTCTCGTTTGTTTCTCTATGTCGTAAAATGAATTACAAGCCGTCTCATTAACGGGTGGCGACAGGTTCCTCATCACGATTACTACATCCCAACGATGAGGTCAACACACGGGGGGGGGGGGCGTGTTTCCCAGGATTTCTAAATTATTGCATTTCAGCAACACGGGTGTAATCAGATCAACAACACACTGGCACGTTTCCATTTCTTAGATTGAAAAACAAAACTATATTTATGACTTCAGGGTTTTTACAGTCTGACTCTTACACAATGAAGCAAAGATAGAGGAAAGTCGGGGAAATCCACAAAGATACAAATATGTTGAATCAAATGATTAATTAAGACGCAACCTTTAAAATCATAGATTTCAGCTTCAGCCCTTTTCACCATTTTTGAAATCTGTAACATATAATTGTATGATCGTTATTTAATGTATTTTAACTTTTGATATTTGTAATTTAACGCATGTTTTAAATGTTTGATATTGGTATTGTAATGTATGTTTTAAATGTTTGATATCTGTATGTATGTCTTCAATGTGGACCCCACTAAAAGTAGCTCTGTCTTAGGGCGGAGCTAATGGGGATCATTCTAAATAAACAAATAAACAAATAAACAAACTCTGGAATCTCAACGTTTTTCCGAGTTGTGTATTGTTTTTAATTGTTGTTCAGTTTTCATCTGCAGTGTTTTCGAACACGCCCGCCTGTATTCTCACGTTGGCTCATTCAGGCCTGACTGGAACAACTCAGAACAAAGTCTAGTGGGTCAAACCACAGAAAGTCTGAGTGTGACTGTGTTTGTCTGCGCCATCAAAAGAAACACACACACACACAGACACACACACCCTTCCCTTAACAAACACATTAACACCGGAGTGTGTCGACAGTCGGCTTCTTGTTGGAAAGCGATGAGGTCACTTCTCCCTCTTCTCCCCTCACAGACCTCCACCTCCATTAGTGAGTTTACATTACTGCTCAAAGTAAACGTTCCAAGGAGTTCACAGTTAGAGGTCACGACCTTCTGCCAGGAAACCAGTTTGAAGACTCTGTAGTCAACAGTCAGTCAGGTTCAAGAGGGAAATACACAAGCTGATGGACAGAAGATGTGTTTTGCTTTTACTTGGGATTCAATGCGCTTTCTTTTTCAAATAAATGAGCTGGTATTGGAAATGTTTAACTCCTTAATATCTGCATCAGCCCTTAAAAATCCATATCGTTCAGGCTTAAGTGGAAACAGTTGGGTTTCTGTCTAAGGTCTCGTAGCTCGACATAAAGCATGTTGTGATTTGACGTTATAATAATAATCTTTATTTATACAGAACCTTTTTATGCAGCTGCCCCAAGTGCTTTGCAATAAAACCAAGGACATGGAATAAGAAGTAAGATCAATAAGAGCAAGTTGGCAATGAAACAAGGACTTGGGGGTAAAAGCATGTGAGGTAAAAAAATACAATTTTAATAAAGCAGAAGTAGCTAGTCTGATGTTTGGTGGGAGTTTGTTCCAAAGTATAAACTCAACTTTTTGGCATCTTCCAGACTGAGGTACGATCTTAAATTCTTAAATGTCTTTGTGACGTTGTTGTACATTGTTATACAAACACATTTTGACCAATGGATTTCCATGACTTTTCAATAACTTTTCAATAACTTTAAACCAAATTTCCATGACCGAACATTTTGTGAAATCTCGGTGTGTACGCAAAAAAGTGACAGAATGTAGTATTCAAACTAACAATGAGACTTCCAAGGCAAACAGTACACCGTAAATGACACAAACCCAAGTATGCCTGCTTATATTTTGAGAGTATTTCTTTAAAAGCATATGAATTATTTAAAACTCGGCGTAAATGAACGACATGAAAATATGAATATAACAAATTTCCATGACTTTTCCAAAACTTTTGGGAGATTCTTTTTCCAGGCCTGGAAAAACACATTTTAAAATTCCATGACTTTTCCAGGTTTTCCATGACCGTACGAACCCTGCAAACACAATCGAGGAGGAGAAGCTGGTTTAGACACTTCCACAGTCCCTAACAACAAAGTGCTGCCACCTCACAGGAGAAGCCAACCCCTGCAGGCTGAAGGATGAACTACAACCAGTGAGTTAGTGTAACGACACAACACCAGGACTCTCTCCAACTCCTTCAGGACCCGTCACCTCCACCTTCCACCCGACAGGAAACAGGCATCCGGCCAAATGCAAGTGTTCACTCAGCAGCTCAGTGCGATCGATACAGAAATCGACTGAAGCTAAAAGGTCGGAATGATTCAAACTCTAGTAATGAGGCTGATTCCGTGCGAGTTTGATCGCCGAGCTGCGTCAGAGAGCGTCTGACTAACATACTGATCTGATATTAAATCCTCCAAAACATCAGCAGAGGATGAGTCACGACATGTGACCGGGTGGGGACAAAAGAGAGGATGAACGCCAGAGGAAAACACAATGGGAGAAAGATCAATGAGAGTGGATGACACACAGGCCGGTTCCAGGATCTCAGTGATGACAATAAGTCGGACTCTCCACGTGCATGAGGATTTATGAGCAGAGTCAGTTTCTATCGCACACCAGCATCTCCGGCTCGGTTTGGCGTTTCCCTCCTTTTCCAATATTTACGGTAAGTTTAGAGTTAACTCACTCATGCACAAATTCAAAATGTATTTGGATGGAAACGCTCTCACTACAGGAGACATCCCGAGAGTCGGAGTCTCATCCTTTCTGTTTCTCTCTCTCTCTTTCTCTCTCTCCACATTATCCCTGCGCCTCCAGCTGTTTTGGGGCTGGGAGAGGCCTGTTGCCACGGCGACCCACACCTTCACCAAACGTCTTGTCTGGTCCTGTCCTGCCGGAGCCGAGAGACGCAGGGAGGGAGGGAGGGAGGGAGATGAAGGAGAGAGGGGACAGAAGGGAAGAGAAGAGGCTGCGTGGGGGGGGGGAGGCGATCGGGAAGAATAGGATGTTCTACGTGGGAGTCGAGGAACCGGGGGGTGGGCGGGGGGGCAAGCTCAGACTAGCCACCGTGTCCTAACCAGCGTAATATCTGACATCTATCCCGACCGACTCAGCTAAGAACCAACCCCTGGATTGAACATCATTTTTCCAGTCGGACACCAACAGGTTTACGTTGATTTCGTGATCCAGTTGGACGCACATGTGTCGGGGGGCGTCGACAAAGCTCCTGGACGCCATCGAGTGCTGTTGTGCAACGCGGTGACAGAGGGCGACACCTGCTGCGGGTTCCAGTTAACTCTGCTGCTGACGGGAGCTGATCTATGGAGACAGGAGGCCGACGGCTGAGAGAGGGAATGCAAGGGTTTAAATGAGGAGCAGGACCAGGCCTTCGATTCTCTCTCTCTCTCTCCCTCTCTCTCTCTCTCTCTCCGCGTCTGCCTGGGCTCGTGTCTGTTCTGTGTCCCGTTGCCAAAGCCGCCGGGGAAATCAAAGAGACTATTCACAGGAAAAACTCCTAAAACGAAATATAAAAAATGTTATGCTTTTTTCTTTCTTTTTCTGAGTACAAATTCCTTCTTTGATGCGTCTAAGTGGGCGAACGAGGCGAGAGTCAGGGGATGTATTTATGTTCCTTTCCCTTCCTGGAAAAGTGCGTCGCACTTGTCAAACAAAAGCAGAGTGAGAGAGTGAGAGAGTGAGAGAGGGGGAGAGTGAGAGAGTGAGGCCTGTGGGTCAGGGACGACACTGACATCGCCCCCTGCTGTTTGAAGCTCGTCACAGGCGTCATCTTCAGAACTCGTGAACAACAGCCAACGAGAAACACGCCGTCAGAAACGATTGCACTACACAATAAATCAGATTACACACATCACAACCAAAGGGAAGGGCCAAAACTAACATGACTCACCGTCTCACTTTCCAAACTTTGTTCCATAACGAGCTAAAATTACCAGAAATATTGAGAATTGTGACATTTCAGGATGTCCTGCTCTTTTACCAGAACACAAAAGGAGTTGTTGACGCTTCTTCCCGACTGCAGTTGGCCTTATCAACAAGGCCCGGGACCCCCCCCCCACCTGACTCGGACTTTTATTCCACCCCCACACCTCTAGGATGTGTTTAATTAACACATTATATCATATCATATTATATTATACTGCATTACATTGCATATTGCAATCTGTCACTGTTCACTGTTTTGCATTTAGCATTACACTTTTTACTTCACTTTTTATATCTTTTTATCTTTTATATATTTTTATTCAGAAATGTTTATGTCAAAATAAATGTTACTTTGTATAAATATTGGTAAAAAGTGAGTAAATAAGAAGTAAACAGTGAGTAAATATATACTGGTTTCCTATTTTTTATTGCTCTCCTATGAATGTTGTATTTATTGCGTTTTTATGTTTCTATGTTCATTGTTTGCACCATTAACCAGAGCAAATTCCTTATATGTGTAAACGTACTTGGCAATAAAATACTTCTGATTCTGATTCTGATAAAGGTATCATTGTACAGATTCACTTAATGTTTGACCTTGAGAATTCGTCCTTCCTTTCACTGACTCATTGTAAAATGTTTAAAGCTGCCTTGACACCAGAGGAACAAACAAGAACCTGTTGCGTGTGTGAACGCACTTCGCTCGTTACGTCGTCGCTCAAGTCACCGGTTTGAGTTTCTTTACGGTCGAAACTTGAAATGTTTTGATTGGCTCCCGGCGCTCTGGTCGCAGCAGGCGATCGCTTTCAGGAAAAAGCTTTAAAAATCCAAACTGCAGGTCCAAAGCTGACGGATAAATCACAGCCTCCGAGCTCTCGACAGCTCTCACAGGATTCCTACCTCCGGTTGTTTTGCAGATAAAAAAGCACTTTCTAAGTTTGTCCTGTTGCATGTTTCAGGTTCAGCCACAAAGAGGCTCATGGAAAAAGTCGGGGACCCGCCGGTGATTGAGATTTGAGATTAAAAGAGCTGCGATTACACTGGGATGATTAGGTTTAGTCACGCAAATGTGGTTTATTTATGGAGTTTATTCGCTGAGAGTCCAAGTGTAATCACTGTTTGATTCAATCCTTTACCACTGAGAAGGTGATGGTTCCTCTGGTCCTCTGTCCGTAGATCCCAGTCCACACTTGGATACGAGTTGTTCCCTAATCCCCTTATATAACAACATCAACCCTGACCCCCGACCGAGGAGACAGGTGGACCCCTCCGTACCACAGCATGTCATATAAACACAAATAAACACTTTTAAACACTTTTAAACACGCCTTTTTCTCTCGTTAACAGTTCAACAAACAAATCTTCTAGAGGAGGGACTCGGTGATGCGGGGGGGGCGGAACACTCCCGAGTGTTTCAGGAAGAGAGGGAATGGGAGAGTCAATAGAGTGAGCAGCAGGGAGAGAGTTTCAGGTTAAGCTCTTTGGCTCTCTCCTCTTCCCTCACTTTATTATTCTCCGTTGCCATGGAGAACAAATCTATATTTAACCATCTCCCTCTGTCTCCGCGTGCCGTCTGGATTCACCATCTCTCCCTCTGCCTCTTTTTTTGTGCTTTTCCATTGTTTCCACAGAGGAGACAGCAGAGGGGGGGGGGGGGGGGGGGCGACATCTCGGTTCAAAGGGAAAAATCCGTCTGATGCCCGGCTCCGGTGGCCGAGCCGAGCCGACGAACCAAAACGACCTCCGGCCCAGACGCTCTGCCGGGCTCCCTCGGCCTTCTGGGTAGAAACCGGCGGCTTCAAAGTAATAACTCATCTCACAGTCTGCTGGCCCGACACAGAGTCCAGACACCGGACACCCTCCTAACACCTACGAGCCCCGGCAGCGCCGCGCCGCCTCACCGGACCTGTGCTGTAACGCAACACAGGTCCGAGGCTTAGGAGGAGATTCAGGGACAGAGACGACATCCAGACTATTATTAAAACTCACAGACAATCCCCCGTCCTCACTAACACGCCTGGAAACACGTACCACATGTTTAGGTATAAAGGGCGTGTGTGTGTGAAAGTATAATAACAAAGCAGATTGTCCTCTCTATGGTTTGTTGGTTACTCACAGAAAATATTACAATGGTGAAAAGTAAGACGTGGGATTGCAGCGATTTGCCCTCTGGTAGTCGAGTCGTGACGGGTACGAACCAAACAGGAATCCAAACAACCTCCATTATCAATCAATCAATCAGATTTTATTTGTATAGCCCATATTCACAAATAACAATTTGTCTCATAGGGCTTAAACATGGTGAGACATCCTCTGTCCTTAACCCTCAACAAGAGTCAGGAAAAACTACTAAAAACTCTTTTAACAGGTGAAGATACGTAGAAACCTCAGAGAGACACATGTGAGGATCCGTCTCCCAGGACGGACACAAGTGCAATAGATGTCAAGTGTAGGAAAACATCATCAGGATTAAAGATTTTTAGCAGCATCGATGAGGGTAAACATTTTTGAAGGATAACTTCAACACTATATGTCAAGTAGTCCTGCTGCAATCATAGTCTCTGATATTAATACCCGTCCATCAAACAACACATCGTTTTTCCAACTAGAAACCAGGCCAGAGTATCCGGTGTTTGAAAACTCCAGAGCAGTGTGGACACCAAGTGGAAATGTAGCCACAGTCAAACGTCTTCTATTAAAAGACCAGTTCCATTCTCAGTTCCTGATTAAATGAGAGTTAAAACCCTTTTTTTTTTAAGAAGTCCTTGTGGGTGAGAGTTGAGTTGGAGCTACTGGAGACAAACTGTTGCACAACAAGTCTGCTGTGCTGTTCTAAAAGCATCCGAAGGTCAAAGTTTGGTGGAGATTAGGCACAAAAACAACTCGGCTCGAGTTCAGGAAAGTTCATGGTTTGGTTTAAAGTAAGTACTCGTTAAAGCTGGGGAAACCTCCCGGTGGTTGAAATGGCTGTTTTGGTAACTTCAGAGGGGCTTCGTCATCTCGGTTGAGGAAGTGGGACACAAAGTGTTCTCTCGTGTCTTATTCACTGCGACCTCGACTTTCTGTGGAGTTTATCATCCTGAGAGCAGCGCCACACGGTTCAGGACAGCGCTCAGAACTCCTACAGCTACTCTGAAACAACCAGGGGACTTGAGCACATGCCTTTAAGTGAGGTTTTAAATGTTTTATTTAAGCAAAGCTTGGGAGAAAGATCAAGGCGTTGCTATAGATGATTCTGACTGGCAGGAAGTCTGGTCTCAGGCCATGAACATTTCTGCATGTAACCGTACCAAATCCATACAGTTCAGAATTGTACATCGCATACATATAACAGGTCAAGAACAAAATGGATGCTAATATCTCCCCACTCTGCTGGAAATGCAACTCTGAGAATGGTAATTATGTCGACTGCTTCTGGTCATGTGTGAAATTACAAAGCTACTGATCTAGTATTGTGATTGAAATGACTGTTATCTTTCAATCAATCAATCAAATTTTATTTGTATAGCCTCCATTCACAAATAACAATTTGTCTCATAGGGCTTTAACATGGTGTGACATCCTCTGTCCTTAACCCTCAACAAGAGTCAGGAAAAACTACTTAAAACCCTTTTAACAGGTAAAAATATGTAGAAACCTCAGAGAGACACATGTGAGGATCCGTCTCCCAGGATGGACAGAAGTGCAATAGATGTCAATCTTGGTGTCCCAATACGGATGGACCCTATGTGCCTGATACTTGGTCTCCCTGAGGGTCGGATCACTGACAGGAAACACAGGAGACTTTTCAATAAACTGTCTTTTGCTGCTAGAAAGAACATTCTACTCTTTTGGAACAAGAATTTTGTTCCAACAAAAAAGTTATGGACTGCATTCCTAGTGAATACATCACGTGCATGCTTCAAAAAACAATGTTTTATTTAATATTAAGATAATATGTGATTTAAAAACACACAGAACACAAAGACAAATCGGTCCCTGCACAGAGGGTCCTCCAGGTTCTTACCTTCGCGGCCCTCCGGCGCTCGGGACACTCCGGGTGCTGGCACGCCACCCAGTCCTCCTCCTGGACCGGCTTGTCATCTGAAACACAACACACGAGTCAATCTGACATGGCTCTTCATCACCGGACACCGGAGCAGCCACCCAGCCAGCTGCACACCCATTAACACACCTTTCTTGGTAAAGCTGTAAAAACATAACGTAGACACCAAGACTGGAGCCGGTGCCTGTGTTTACACAAGCAGGAGCGAACCAGAGGGAGGACGGCGAGCACATGAAACACTCTCACAGGAACAGAGACCAAAGCAGCCAGAGTCAGAGAGGGAAGAAAGACAAGTTCGCCTGAAGAGATTTCTCGTAGGAAAGGTAAACAGAGGGAAGAGGGTGGGGTGTGTTGTTGGGAGGAGATCAGAGAGAAGTGAGTCAAGGAGACAGGAAGAACATCGGGCAAATGAGAGGAAGCCCCCCCCCCCCCCCCCCCCCATCTGGGTCCTGTACCAAAGTGCTCGACTCCACAATAACAAATCACTGTTGTCAAATAAAAGCCAGAAATCGACTCGTCTGGCCGGACGATGCTACTTCCAGGGTTTGATAAAAGGGAGTGTTTACGTTTCCATCGTCTACGTGTACACACACGATAAAGATATCATAACATAAAGCCCCAGCGCACCAATATTTATGTGTGTGTCTAATGGGAAAAACAGAGAATACACGTGTTGTGACGGAGAGAAAGAAAGTCAGAGCAGGGAAGGAGAAGAGAAGAGCCCGAGGGGGGGGTTGGGGGTGGGTGGGGGGGGACATATGGCAGAGGTGCTTGTTGCAAAACGTCTCCGGTTTCCGGGCACGACTCGACTTTGTAGTGAACCGTTCCAGAAAGCTCAGATAACCTGCTCAATGTAATGTCACCTCTCCCTATTTGGACAAGCCATTAATGGAATATCATTAGTGAATCATCAGGAGCAGGAGGGGGGGGGGGGGGAGGCCGCCCGCCGCTGGAGGATGAGGTCACTCCGCCGCCCGACTTTAAAGGCCGACTTCAAAACAAGAATTTGTCACAGCGAAGGGGAAAAAGAAACCGGTGAAATGTCCGAGGAGCCGGTGAACAGACACAAGTCACCTTGAGTCATCCGCTAGCTACAGGTCAGAGGTCAGAGGTCAGCAGGTTCCGCTTATTTACAAATTCTCTAGCGTTTCTGAGTGATTCAGACTAATAGTGAGTGTCAAGCGGATCGGCATCCGTGTTCAGGATGCTACCGAGCGGACCCGGCTACGGCGTAGCTTCGACGCAGGAGCATGAATGGGGCTTAAAATTAGCTAAAAGTGTTTCATTAGACATTAGACCATTTAAACCTTTTCAAGTAATAAACCAAATTAGAAATATTAACATCATACGTCTCCTTTAATGCTAGTAGTATAAGTATGCTAACATTCAGAGGATCCGCTTGGCTTCAGCTACAGTCACAGGTCGGGGGGGGGGGCGACCTGTCCACATCGTCGGATTTACAGCTTAAAGGAGACATGGTGCTTTTACAGTTGGTCTTTCCTCTCGTGAGTTTTGTCTGTGATTGTCAAAGCTGTGCAAAGTTAAAAAGTCGATGTAATGTTGTATGATCAACGTTCTTCAGTGGATGATTGGCCACACCCCCTGACCAGGCCAGGTCAAGGCCGGGGGGTGAAGATGAAGGGTTTGACCAATCACAACAGCCTTATCAGCCACGGGCCTAAAAGAGGCAGTTACACTAAAGTTCATGCTTCTGCGTCAAAGCTTCATCGCAGGTTTGCACGTTGAGTTTCTGTGCTGGTGTTGATTGTTTTACAGGTTTATGGTTCCGCTTATTTACAAATTCTCTAGCGTTTCTGTTTGATTCAGACTTATGGTGAGTGTCAGGCGGATCGCATCCGTGTTCAGGATGCTACCGAGCGGACCAGGCTAGGGCGTAGCTTCGACGCAGGAGCGTGAACTGAGCTTAAAGTGTTTCAGACAGACATAAGAGCATTTAAACTTTTTCAAGTAATAAACCAAATTACCAATACAATTGCTGACAAAAGTCTTGTCGCTTGGGTATATGTTGACCTTAAGTGCCCCTCAAATATATTTCTAATCAATTGTCTTTTACAAGAAATGGCTAATTTCAATCCCAACAGCTTTTGAAATAATGTTTTGGTGCCAAACGAAACTGCTGAAAAGCATTCTAACATTCACAGCTTGGTAAATTTATTTTTGGTATATTAAACATAATTTGGGAGGGTTTTATCTTCCATATGAGCCATTTCTAAAAGCAATGGATTAATTAAAAGTCAGGTTGTAAGCTGTTGTTTCTACAAAATGGATAAGTGACAAGACTTGTGTCAGGGACTGTGTGAACATCATACGTCTCCTTTAATGCTATTATAAGCACGCCAACATTCAGAGGGTAACCAAGTTTTGTTTACCAGCTTTCGACTGATGGAAATATCGTACATTTTGATCATAGTTATGAGAGTTCATTCTGCACTGGGAAGGACTGAATGTACTAAATCCATTGATTGCTCTGACATTTCACTGAAACAGTAAATTTCAACCTTGTCACGGAGCTCAGGGAAAAGACAAAAGATCACCAGAGTCAAGGGGATTCATCTGGGAGCCGTAAATGGTCGTAGAAAAGAAATGTGCCAATCTATGTTTGGATATTTCGGAGAATAAGTGAAAACCTTGGAGCTGAAAACAGACGAATAAAAACCAGTGCACGTAAACTGGCTCTGACAGGAACTGTCTGTGAATCACCTCGAGTCGGGAGGATTCATCCTTTGGCAGCAGCGAATGTCTCGATGAAAATTCATGCTGATCCCTCCAGGTCGTTGAGAGCGTTTCAGTCTGGACCAGGAAGCGGCCAATCGGCGCCGCCAAACCGAACGCCACATGCCTCTGAAGGCCTCTCTGCAATCCCACTGCGGAGGAATGTATTCTGTCCAAACTTACATCACCTTCCAGGAAACAAGAAACGTCTCTCGTGTGTCTCTGCTGTTCTGGGATCCGGCCGAGACGCGCTCTCAGCTCCGGCTAACGGCCCCCCCGAGGCTCACCAGCAGCAGCAGCCGGCCGCTGAACGAGCCTCCAGCTTGTTATGGAGCGTTTCCCCCAAAGAACCTTTCCTCTACCACAGAGAGACTTCACGGCTTTCAAGCGGACAAGCGTTACTCATCGGTCTGATGTCGGATCTGATCACAACACACACAGAACCCGGTGAATCCAAACCTTCTGAAGGTCAGGTGATTACTAACTCACTGCATCTAGGAGGCGATGAGGTTCCTCTGAGCTCTACGGTGCAGTTCAGTGTCTTTCAGATCATTGTTGTGGTTTCATTGTGGACGGAAACAAATAGTTGGTTATATTGTTTGCTACTAAGTTAGCCATATTAATATAAAATGTGACATATTTGTTTGTGCTGTCCCCAAAATGGTAAAAACCCATTCTGTATTTCAAGTAAAGAACTAAAAACTTTAAAGTTCGAATGGAATTGATCCACTGCCATCTTACCAAGAAATGTATTGTTTAAGCAATATCGGTAACACTAAATCTTTTCCCTAATCATTTTTTAGAAGACACAAATTTAACCTCAAACACAATGAGGTTCCTCTGAGCTCTACGGTGCAGTTTAGTGTCTTTCAGATCATTGTTTTGGTTTCATAACTTCACTGGTGTGGGTCCAGTGACGCCACTCGAACCAGCAAAAAGTTATTAGCTCTAAAAACCAAATTCACTAACTTCACCTTAGCAGCAACACACTGCAAACAGAACAAAGTTAGCACTTAAGTGGTGAACATCATGGAGGATTTAACATTTACCAGCTAACCAGTGACCTCATGTTACTAAGGATGTATTGTTTAAGCAATATCGGTAAAACTACAAATATTTCCTAAATTATTTGACTGTAGTTTGAGTATGTTCAATTAGTTGTGTTGAGGTTGTGTTTGACGGTCATATACATTTAAAGAATTAAAAAGGAAGTTACTCCATTTAAACCCCGGTAAATATTGATGACTCATGGATTTATTATTTTCATAACTTCATTAATTAGATCTACTTAACAACAAATAAAGGGTTTTTTTTGTGCTTATGACACAGTGAAGCCACCACAAATGAATGTGGTTCTCTGGCTCAGCATAAAGTAATAAGCTCTAAATAACTAATTTACTAAATCCATCTTCACCTCTGGAGTTGGTGAAAAGATGGAAACAGATAGTCGGTTATATTGTTTGCTACTATGTTAGCTATATTAATTTACAATGTGATATCATATTAATATTGTAGCTACATATTTGTTTCTGCTGTTCCCTAAATGGTAAAAAGAAATCCAGTATGTCAAGTAAACTTTAAATTTCGAATTGATCCACTGCCATCTTACTAAGAAATGTATCGTTTAAGCAATATCGGTAAAACTAAAAATATTTTCTTGACAAATTTGACAGTGTAGTTGAGTTAGTTTTTTACCTTTAGATCGTTTAAAGATTTAAAACAACATTACTCCATTTATACCCTGGTAAATATTGTTTACTCAATATATTATTTTCAGAATTGGCTATTTTGGTCTTTATTTACTTGTGTTTTTCTCCATAAACTCGCTCTACTAAACAACAAATAAAAGGTTTTTCGTGCTAATAACAAAGTGAAGCCGTTCTCTGGCTCTTCTGCCCTGAACTCCAGCTTCTCCTGATTCCTCTCAACATCTCAGCCTGACCAAGTGAATTTTATTATAGAATCATTCTGCTGAACCTCCATCTTCTCTCCTACTTGCTCACATCTTGCTGACTCCCCCGGTTTCTCTCTCTCTCTCTCTCTCTTTCTCTCTCTCTCTGATGAACTGGAATCCCTGAACTCAGCACTGCTGATTAAGCCAAAAAGCAAACACAAGCACGAACTATACACAAACACACGTGACAGCAGACAATGAGCTCGCACACTAAAGAGACAGTGGAGCGTCCACATCTACACGGCTCTTTGCTGGCCTGCTCACCAGAGAGAGAGAGACTCTGCCCGAGGCAAAGAGCCATTAGCAGTGGAGTGGGGGGGCAGGTTGGAAGTGATGCAAAGTGGAACACGCTACGTTTTCCCACTTGTCAAATCAACACATCCTCGTGCTGTGACCTTAAAGCAGCGCCGAGCACGGTTCTAAAATGTCGGAGCTTTGTGTGCGCTCGTTAAAAAGTTATATATAAAGAAGTTCTGGTGCTGAAATATTGATCATTCTGAGGATTGGAAAAGAAATTCATCAACTCAGTTCAGTCTAAAGTTACTTTCCCTTTACATTTTGGATAAAAACTTGTACGGTGCATTTCAAAGTAAGATTTCAATGCATTTATTTGAAAACGGATTTCGGATTTTATAGTTATTCTGTCGGGAAAAAAGGCATTTGTCACAAAATTTCTACCAAAACTATTGATGTGTTTATTTGTCAAGGAAATAATCTGCAGATTAATCAGTAATGGGAACAATTATTCATTGCAATCCTTGGATGGTCGCCGACTGAATGTGAGAAGCTGCCTTTCATCTCCTTGAGTCAAGAAAACGCTGATATGAACACTTTGAAAACCTGGAGTGGAAAGTATTTTTGATATTATTGTAAAACTGGAGATGGTGACAGGTGCAGCGACATTAAAAAAGGGGGTGGAGCCTATGCAAAGCCACAGTTACATCTGTGTTTCTGGAAAAGCGAATATTTCCAATGCGCCGACATAAGAGTTCAGGCTCCTCCCTCAGGATGTGGAGATCAGCAGGTTACACAGGGAGAGGCCGTGTGCACGTTCAGCCGTGTGCACGTTCAGGCGTGTGCACGTTCAGGCGTGTGCACGTTCAGCCGTGTGCACGTTCAGCCGTGTGCACGTTCAGGCGTGTGACTCACACTCTGTGTTTTATGAGGAATGTTAAGAATCCTTCGCTCTGTGGTCCGAGGACTCGGAGCTTATTCTCGTATTTTTGCGGAGGCCCGGACTCCTCCTCTCTTCATTTTCACATCATGTTTGTGAGAGGCTCTACAATCCTCCGCACCCCCCCCCCACACACACACACACAGGCTTCCATATGTAATGTACCACGCTCCATCCTTGCCAGGAGGTGGTTATAATAATAAAAGGACTCGGAGACAGATGGCAGGCAGGCAGATGGCGTTCGGTCAGGGAGAGTTGGCGAAGAGATCGCTATATCAGCACATGCAGAGAGGCAGAGAAGTAAGACCTGTTGATTAATGTACAAATACACAACTACTTATGATATATATTCAACATTACCTTTCATAAACCTAGGAAGGAAACTTAAAGCGAACAAAGAACCGAGCGTTTCACGAGAGTTCTCCTCTCCAGTTGATTCGGTCGTGGACTCGCTGAGCAGACGAAAGAAAACACGCTCGGGTCGCAGCTGTTTCTAATGCTGAGGGTTCAGAGGCAGCAGCCAGGACACAGCCCTCATGCTTATAATGTTGTTTTACCCCCACAGCGGTGAAATCACACACATGTGCATCACAACCCCCCCCCACCCCCCCATCGTTCCCACCCCACCGCCACATCTGAGCACGCCCAAGGTCTCCATGTTCAAAACTGTGGAAACTGTTCCAGAGGCAAACGGAGGAGCCGTGCAATGTTTTCAATTCACACGATTTGAAAAATACTAATTATATCTGGTTTCCTCTGCCGACTGATTGTGTAATAACTTAATGAAAATGACAGTTGACAACGTGAGGCCCTTCAGGCGAACCTAAGGTCCAGTGTTACGACACAATAAACTCTGAAAACCTAATCCCCGGTCTCCATCTGCAGCAGGGGTCAGGAGGGGATTACTGCATAACTGGAATATTTTTAGGGCATTTATGTCAGAAAGTACAGGAACTGGTCAAGTGCAAGTTATTATTATAGAATGGTGCAGTGCCCTTCTGGGTTCTCAGGCCGTTCTTTTTATGGGCTTCGCTGGTTCCAAGTAACATTGAGCTATGTTGTGTTACTGGAACTCGTGACCCGGGGGATGCCAGTGTGTACTTGTACATTCAGGATCATTTGGACATTGGGTGCAATGTAAAGCGGAAATAGACTAATGTCCTGAAGTTGTGCCAGAACTCAAATTAGAACTCAAATAACAAACTTTGTTTATATCAAACTTCCTGACATTCTCCGGATGGATACAAATATCTGAGGGTGAAGAAGAGGAGGAGGAGCCAAACGCGTAGAAGACTTGGACGAAGATGTCAACTTCGAAACATGATGAGATTCAAGAGCTTTTGGTGATACAGGCCAACACTGGTTCAGATGTGCTCACTTGAAAGTCCAGATCCTGCATGGAGTTCATATCTAATGATGGCTTTAGAGTTCCAGCTTCTATCGAGCACTGTTCTTATTTATTCTGAATTCATTCACATTTAATCCGTCACCGGTAACGTTCAAGGGTCAAGTCCCTCTCTGGTGCCGGTGTTCCTTTCCTCCTCTCGGGGCTTTATTACATTTCTGCCGATAGATCATCTTAAATCCTTCTCTTTGAACCCTTATTACTGCTCTTTTCTGTCAAAACAGACTCGGAGCTGCCTTGCAAGGTCCTGAACCTGCTCACGGGGAGAAGCTTAAGGGTCAGCGCCTTGCACAGGGACACTTCCACATGTGGGCAGGAGCAGCCGGGGGATCAAACCTCCCACGTGTCACAAGGAACGTGTTCGGAGATATTAGCTCCACAACGTTTACCTACATGACAAATCAGGGATAGGGACGGTTGTTGAAGCTGCAGAGCTGAAGAGCCGAGTGCACCAGGGAGTCGGGAAAGGTTTTTCTGTCTCCGCTTGAAGCTTCATCACCGAGATGAAGATGGAAAACGTAGAAGGATCAAAGCAGAACCGTTCCCTCTGTGCCAAACAGATCTACCTCAGCAGGCTCTGTCCTTTACGCTGACCAGAGAGCGGACATTATTTCCACGCGGCTGGCAGAGAGAAGAGGACCTGGAACATTCCTCCCTGGCCCCGTGTTATCACTTCCCCTCCAGTAATGGCATAAATCGGGCGGCACAGCGGAAAGCAAGTGCCCCTGTGCCACGTCAGAGAAACACACGGCTCTGAGAGGAGACAGGGAAGCGTCTCAGTTCAGCTCTGCACTTCTACGCTGGTAAATATTTCATCTGCGGAGCCGGTCTCTTCTCTCTCTTCTCGCTCGTGTCTTCATGCCAGGCCACTGAGTGCTTTCCACGGAAGAGCCGGGGCAATGGAAAGAAACAAAACGTTTCCATGATGAGGCTGAAGTCCTGAGCTCAAAATACATGTGAACCAGATCATCTGCTTTCAGGAGAGTTAGATATAACAATGTGAAGTATTGTGCGATTGCATGTTGCCCCGGTGACGCACGTGAAGGCAGCTCCGGGTTTGAGGAAGCTCCGACAACGATAAGCAACACGGAAAGTGAAAATATGCTGATGACACAGGTTTGTTTGTTTATCCCGTGAATTAAGATAAGACTCAGTAAACAGTCAAACCAGTTCAATGGAAAACACTTTTACAAGTCTCCTGTGCTCCCGTGCTAACTTTAGACTTCTCTCTCGTTCGAGTCTAAACCAGTTTTCAGTATTTTTAAGTATCATATAAAAATGCCTCTCATCTTGAAGGTTATATCCCAGAAGAAAACAAATATCTCTTCATGAAAAGGAGGTGTAACACATTCATGGGTCCCACGTACTTCCTGTTCCCGGCCCGTCCCTTTTGTCTCTGGCTGCAATTTGCAAAGGAGGCGAACAAGAATCTAGTCTTTTTGCATATACGTGGTCACAACTCAATAAATTTGAATAATTCTAATATCTATCATGCAAATATCTGTCCAGATATTTCCGTCTGGACCAACTGGTGACGGCACTGACGGTTTACTTTATTTCCTTATTGGTTTTCAACCTTTATTAATCAACCTTTCACTTCTGTACAGTCTGTAGCATTGTTAATAAGTTCCAGAAACCACACACACACACACACACAGAAACACACACACAGTCGCACAAGTCCACCCCCCAGTCAGGTGACTTCTCCTGGCAGCTCGGCTTACCACACAGGTCGTGGTTGAGGTCCAGGGCCGAGGACCAGGAGTAGCGCTCGGCTCCTCCCTCTCCGAGCGGGTCCGGCAGCGCCTCCAGCTCGTACGCTCCACGCTTCTTCCAGTGCGTGAACATCGCAGCTTCTTCGTCCGGCTCACGTCAAGTCGTCATCGGTAGAACTGAGCTGATGTTGTGATGTTGTGACACGACGACCCTCACCTGCTGAACCGATCGGCCCCTAACCCGCCCCGGACCCCCAGCTCATACACCATCTTCGGCCCAGGCTCAACTTTAAACTCTGCCAACTGCCAATATGTTTACTCCAGATCTCCACCTGTGCAATGACCTCATCCAGCTAAACCACTAAACTCCCTTGAGCCGCGGCCAGGTCCGACTCTGCTTGGAGGCCGGTCCAGGGGAGCGGAGAGATTTCCCTCAAGTAGAATCCATTTCATCTGCAGGAGACCAGGCTACCGACTCTGAACCTGGAGCAAGCGTCACCGCTGCCGTCCAGGTGTTAACCGGTGAATCTCAAAGAGGTCACAACAGGTGATATAACTGATCACAGGTCTGTCTTCAGAGCAAACACTGATGTCAACATGCCCCCACCCCCCCTTCGCTGCTTCTCCCTGTTGATTCAGTGCAATGTTCAGTCCACTAATCATCCACTAAAAGCCATCCGCCCACCGAGAGCTTCTTCTAATCCATTTAACTGAGCTGTTTCTGCCTAAATCACCGACGTCCAGCTGCTGCGAGGTGTCGCACGCCGATCCCCGGCAGCGAGAAGACGCCGCCGCCGCCGTCTCCGTCCCCGAGCCTCGACCTCATCCGTCCAAAGAGTTTCCCCCAAACTGTACAAAACTTGGGAGTGAGGCAAACTGCTCATGTTAAAGCCCTGTGTAGGATCTCCAGACGATGGGGGGGCTCTCTGCCCACTCCATCGCACAAGTGTTGTATTCATGCAGAGGTGAGTTGCATGCTGGGACGGGCAATCTGGGCCAATGGCTTTTGGACTGGGTGACACAAAGGTCTCTTGTAAACCTCCTCCCACATCCAGAGTGAACTTTCTTTATGTTTTTTGCGGCTGACATTTTTCTGCATTAATTAGTGCCCGCGCCTTTTATGTCTCCTGAGAGATTTATTCCTTTTGGTATGAATGCACCGACTCTTCTGCGGAGGGACCACGCTCACGCTGGAGATGAGGAACCGCCCGAATGAGCAAAGGGAGTTTCATCGTGAGACGCTCAACTCCAGACAATGCTTTTCCACTTCTCGAAGATTAAGATTAAGATACATTTATTTGTCCCAAACACAAGTACACTCATGCAAGGAGGGAAATGTAACCTCTGCTTTTAACCCATCTGGTGCAGGACACACAGAGCAGCCATGTACGGCGCCCGGGGAGCAGATGTTGGGGGAGTAAGGTGCCTTGCTCAGGGGCACTAGACAGGGTAGGGAGAATCCTCTTGGATTTTTGGACAGATCAATCCAGGTTCGTCTTTTTGTTGTTTCTCCGTGGAGTCGAACCAGAGACGAACCAGAGACCGTTTCTGCCCATAGTCCAAGTTCCTGCCACTAGTCCACCGCCTCTGAGAAACAGCCGAGGGGTTAAACCCACACGGAGTCAGGTACCTCAGGTCGAGGGAGAATATTTCCTCCAGTGTTGCTTAAAAGGCCGATGCTCTGCTATTATGAATCTAAAACGGGAGAAGCAATACTGTGAGAATGTGCAGCGCCGGCCGAGAGAAGGGAGGAACGTTGTCACACACAACGACCCACATGTCCAATTTTGGGATAAGAAATTAGAGGGTAGGCTAGGAGCCGGTTTGCTGCTCAGCTCTGGGCTTTGCAGACATGTGGTAATAATCTGAAGCAGCTTTGAGCACGCGGCTTCCCTTTTAATGAAGAGAGCAGCCGTGCAGCATGAGAACCGGGCTGCAGATACAAGGGCCAGTTTCCAGCTCCTGCCGAAACAAAGAGGGCAGCCTAGGAGGCATCAGACGGGCCGGCTTTCATCAGCATCCATCACATCACCCTTCAATAAAAATATGCTTTTCAGACAGATGTGGCGAGGCCATAAAAGTCCCTCCTCCAGCTCGGCTCTGCTTTTATCCAAATGCTTTTTTTTTTTTTATCTGATCTCACGCAGAAAATACTTTGGCTACGAAGGAAACCTTGTTAACATTAATTCGGGAATGGACATGAACACACTGGCAGCCGAGCGGCGGTACAGGCTGCTTTCTCTGGCAGGGTTCGGATGCAGTCATTGGTCAGCGAGCCAAGAGTCTAATGACGAACAGGATGTAGGTGAATCTACTTTTTTCCACCACTAACACTCAGACTATTCCTGTTGTGCTCCCTCCTCTTAAAGGAGCGCTCCACCCATTCTGCACCGGACTCTCGTGACGTTCTCCTGAGCGACAGACGTGGAACAATAAACAGTCCGAGTGGAAGTAGCCGAGGTTCAGCCAGACATTCACATTTGCGAATTAAGTCCAGTCTGCGAGAACAAATAAACATGAGCTCTGTGATCGCTCTGGTTTCCAGACCAGCAGCAGCTGCAATGTTATGAATGTGAGTCTCTTGTACAGAGCCAGCTCCATAAAGTTAGGAAGTAACTTTTATTTTGAAAGCAACTTTAATGACAAAAAAGGTGCTGTACAAAACAAAATGAAATAACAGAGTAAAACACAAACAATAGAAGAATAAGAACTACACAGAGGTGAGGCAAATACAATGGAGCCATAGGGAATAGACCAAGTTATAATATTTATTAAATAGGTGAGTTTTTAAACAACCTCTTAAAACTATTGACGGTCAAAGTTACAATAATCAGGACGAGAAGAAACTAAAGCTTGGATGATTTTCTCCAGATCTTAGAAAGTTAAGAGACTTTGTACTTTAGCAATGTTTCTTAAATGGAAGAAACAGGACTGAACCACTTTCTAAATGTGACCCCTATAGGGGGGTGGGGCTTTCAAAACACTGGACCCTACCTTTCCCACAATGCATCTGGATATCAGCTTTGATCTCACTGCCTCCTAAATACTCTCATCTTTCAAACCCTACACCCCCCCCCCAGTAATGGAGGGTTCCTGTTCAAAGCCCCAAACCAGAGCTGAAGGAACCCTGACGACATTTTAACACTGGAAAGTTCCTCCACAGCCACAGAGGAGCTTTTATTCTCCTGAGAACGAGCAGAGAAAGAGAAGCGTCCCTTTGAAGGATGACAGAACCAATCCTGGAATAAAGAGAATATCTCCAAATGATTCCTAAGATGTCGTCATCAAATCAAAATGACAAAGAAGTCTAACTGGGGCTTTATTTTTAACAGCTTGAACATTAACTTCATTATAAATAACTATAAATAAGAAGAAACAACACATGGAGTCTTGGGATTAAGAAAACAGAGATTAAAGCTTTTATGTAAAATGTCAACATGGCTGAAAACAGCACAACACTCTCGTACTCGGATCGTATTTCAAACTCCAAGCGATTCAAAGCATCTCTCTCTCCACACAAGCTCTCATTAAATGAATAGTTCGAACACTTTGGGAAACACTCGTTGACTTTCTTGCCAAGAGTGAGCTGAGGAGGGCGGCAGCACTCTGATGTAAGAATCTGATGTAAGAGAAACGTCAAGTGAAGCGTGAAACCTGCAGAGTCCTGGTTTAATGAGAGTCTGGAACAAAAGGAACACGTCACAGCACGAAACCTTCCTGTAAAACCACGATTTGTCACATTCACACTTTGACTTTTATACCAATATTTGTCTGTAACGTGACGAATTAGTGGAATAAAAAGGTGCTGGTAGCTGGATTTTATTTTGCCTTTTCACAAAGCCAGGTTTCTCTAGGTTTACAGCCTTTATGCTAAGCTAAAGCTACATCCATAGAACTACATTTCCAAAACGAAACCTCTATCAAGTGACCACTAACGAACACTGGTGATGCACGTGCTGGTGTATGCAGAAAGAGCTAGAACGAGCACTTGTTATCGATTATCCACATTTTCATCCACGCTGGTATTAAAAGGATAATGCTGGGGGGGGCGGGGTCATGTGATAGGAGCCTGACGAATCAGAGGAGGAGGAGCTAAGTGACGGAAAAGACCCAATAAGCAAGCGGGTGCGAGTGTCTACATCATTGTTTCCATCGTCATGTGATAGGACAGGAGCCTGACGAATCAGAGGAGGAGGAGCTAATTGACGGAGAAAGCCAATTAGGAAACGGCTGTGAGTGTCTACATCATCGTTTCCATCGTCATGTGATAGGACAGGAGCCTGACGAATCAGAGGAGGAGGAGCTAATTGACGGAGAAAGCCAATTAGGAAGCTGGTGCGAGTGTCTACATCATCGTTTCCATCATCATGTGATAGGAGCCTGACGAATCAGAGGAGGAGGAGCTAAGTGACGGAGAAAGCCAATTAGCAAGCGGGTGCGAGTGTCTACATCATCGTTTCCAAACATCTCCGTATTTAAGAGTCGCACATCACAACATCAATGCATTTTTCAATCTTCTCAACTGACTGCTGTAAAGTGACTCAGCATTTATTCCCCATGACGTCCATCTATCCGTCCACCTTGTGATACAGCCGAGGGTTCACATAAAACTTGACATTAAAAAAGGTGCAGATGTATTTCTCACACCACGAGCAACGTCACCTCAGCTACCTCCAGTTCATTTTTAGCGTGAGACACAAACCTCCCGTGTGCCGAGCGCTCTCACTGAAGTATTAATGGTGTGTTGAGAAACGAGCGTGTGAGCGGCTGCGGTGCGACACGACTGTAAATGAGCCTGTTGGAGTGTGTGTGTGTGTGTGTGTGCAGCCGGGGGGGAGAAGTGTGTGTGTGTGAGGCTGAGTGTTGACGGAGGGAGTGCAGTGGAAGGCCTGTGCCCATGTGGAGGAGGCGAAGGTTATATTTAGCAAGGTGGCCGAGGTTCACTCCGCCAAACCGACACTGGATTTACAAGTTCTCTGTGGGAAGTCAGTAAAAAAGAGGACGAGTGCAGATGAAACAGATCAATTTGTGTTTGAGAGCCACTTTCTAAATATCCTCTACCTCAGAGGAAGAGAAACATAAGAACAGCCTGAGTCTGATCTGTCATCTGCATGCACACGTTTTACTACTTGACTTTTTGGAAACACTTTTAGTTTGAAGATTCCAGGGCTGCAGCGAACGGGCAGTTTGGAAAGAATGTCACCTGCGTCTGATTCCTGATCTGTCAGACGTGAACTCTGGCGAACTCTGGCCTCACACTTGGGTCCAGAACTTCTCCGGCGTTTGCAACACATGAGAAACTATTATTGTCCCGGTCAGACGCGTGAATAACGACAGAAGAATCTCTCTTTGGATTTCCTCGTCTTCCCAGGTTTCCCCGAGTGTCTTCTACGTGACTCTCACAGAATTATAACATCTCCATCATCCCACTCCTACAGTGAATCCTGAGGATAATCTCCTGCTACCTTCTCTTATACTTTAATGGTGGTTAAAGCGAATTTTGAATTGAGCTGTACATGTTTTATTGAATTACGAGGTAAATCTTTTCTCCAGGTGATTAAAAGTCTGTTAGCTCAAACTACAGTGGGTGTATAGACACGAACCTTTCTCTTACTGTCTTCTGAAATATTTAGAAAATTTGTTCTCAAGATGCTTTGCTGGCATTTGATAAAATCAGTTGGGGAATATTTGATTTTTATATATTTATTAAGAATGTTTTACATGTTTTGTATCACTCATTTGTAAAGATATTATTTTTTCTTTGGACTTTCTCCAGAGATGTTACTAGGGGTTGGAGAAACTCCAGGAGAATGTCCAAAGCAACCGACTGTTTGTGTTCTCAGCCCGTTCGGAGTTCAGTGCTCGTCTGAAAGCAGCTTGAGAGTGAAATGATCCTAGAGTTCTGACTAATTAATGGTAATTAATGTTTCTCCTCATAGCAATCCATCAAACTGTTGAGATATATATCTGGAATAACCACCAGAAGGAACTATGTGAGCGGGACACAATCCAACCGACCGTCCTTACACCCGCGGCTCACAGGGACCCACAACCAGCTCTTCCACTTGTTGATGTGAATAATCCCATAATTGAAACAATCTGGTGTAAATTGCAGTGGGGGGGTGCTGCCGAGGAGCCAATGACAGAGTCCGGGGGGGGATATCCAAAACACTTATTCCATAAAAGTACAGTTATTGTCGCTGCAATACGTCTAAACAGTCATTTAGCTGGGGCGGGGGGGGTATAAGTGTGGAAAGACACGAGTGGAGATAAACACTGGCGTTTAGGAAGATCCCTGTGTGTGTCTGTGTGTGTGTGTGTGTGTCTGTGTGTGTGTGTGTGACCTTAAATTACACCTTTAATTAGCTGCTGCACAGTTTAAAGAGAAGCAGTTCCCTATTGTTCCATTTACAACATGATGAGACCCTTGTGATTTCTTTACCTACGCCCCAGGTATTGTGTTTTAACTGTTTGTTTGTTTGTTTGTTTGTTTGTTTGTTTGTTTGTTTGTTTGTCAGCTGAATGGATTAATATGAAACTTTATAGGAGGACGGGACATGGAAGCCACAGAAACAGAAACGATGAGATATAAAGGAAGGAAATAAAGTCTCTATCGCTGCGTTCAAACATTCACTGAACTCTGGAGATTCTCCTGATATTCTCCGGTGTTTCTCCTGCATGAATACAAATACTGTAGGTCAGGATCCATAAATATAGAAGACACTGATGAGGATGTTGGTGATAACGGCTGAAGAACACCAGAGAAAGTCTGCACCCAATTCTGCGGACATCCTCTGGAGTTCATGTCTGGAAACGGATCATCAAAGAGGATCAAAGAGTCGCTGCTTTGTTTTCTGTTATCGTCTGTGACACAAATCACATGAAATCAGAGGAAAAACAACAATTACATTCCCCACTTCAGAGCCGTTAAAAAGTTATTGATGAGTCTGGCACAGGCAAACCTCCGTAAAAACAAATAGAGGCTGTCGAGTGGTAATATCAGCCACGTGAGGCCGGAGTGATTATTCTCGAATAAGCAGTTTGGAGACAAGAGAGAAAAACAAAAAGTGGAGAAAAGGACTGTGACCCGGCGCCACCAGGAAACAGCAGAAATGCAAAGAGGGGAAGAGAGAAAGGAAATTACTGTCGGGGAAAAAAGTGAAACAATGGAAAGACAGTATGAAAACGGAAGTTTGAACTGTAACAAGCCACAAGCCAGACCTCACTCACTCACTCACACACACACACACACAACTCAAACACACACAACATGGCAAATTCTATAGCTACACTCAAGTGTGTCAGTGGAAACACTCAACACGTCAAATGTTCCCTCAGAGCTCTGCAGCTTTTCCACATGAAACCCACAAATCTCAACTCAAGGTCCTTTTAGAAGCTGCTCCGGAGCTTTCAGCCGCGTCACATGACCTTCATCAACACATCGAGTTTCCCTAAATGTCGTAGAGTGTTCAAATTTCAAGGGAAATGTTTTCACAATCACGTGACTCGGTCTAAAGCTCCAGAGCAGCTACTAAAGGAGATGGGACTGTTCTGTCAGCAACATCAAGACGAGAGTGAACCATTATGGACAAGACATCACTGAAGTCCAAAGACAAACTGCCACCTCATGAGAAATGTCCAAACTCTTCTCCTGAGGAAGATGACGGGATCATATTCATATCTGACTGAAAGCTCCAGAATCAGAGCTGTTAAATGGTGCCACTGTTTTTTCAAGTTCCATAACTTTGAACCTCCAACACATCATGAGATATCCTGCAGGTGCTCAGTCCAACAGCTTCTAAATGGACCTTTGGTTGAGATTCAAAGCTGCAACAGTTAGTTGATGAACCACTTAATTGATCAGACACTATTGATTGATTTATAAATCTCTAAATCACTTCTAATACATTTAAATGTGAGAACTTATATATATATAGAACTGTAAACTGAAGATCTTTGGCTTTGAGCCTTCACCTGGACTCTGGTTGACTGTGATCAACCTCTATTTTAATACCCGGACATTTTACCAAACTAAACAATGAATCGATTGTCAAGAAAATAATCAATAAGATATATTATGACTTGTAACATCACTAGTGTGATTACAGGCCACTATTTTGTCGCTTATCTTCCATTTACCTGCAGCCGAACTCGCAGGAGATTTGAATATGATTTGAAGTCGTCAGTGAGTGAAATGATGAATCAAAACACCCATCGTGTGTTCTCCATGTTTCCGAGCAGCTTCTCCTCTGACACCATCAACACTGAATCACCGAGCTGAGATTCCTTCTCTCTGTTTTTTGTTTTTCAGAAGCGGACGGAGACCAGACGAGACATCTGGTCCCGGATTAGTCCCGTGTTTTTAAGACGGGCTTAAGACTCCGGTGGCCTGGAACACCGAGGGGTTCCAGACTCAACCAATTAACCAATTAAGTCTTCTGCTAAACTTTAACTCCATTTTCTCGTTGCTTACCGAAGGCACCTGTGAACCGTCTGCACGTCTCCGTGTGAAGCCCGAGAGAGAGATTACAACTTCAGTTTGCTCCGGTGGAAAGTTGTACTATGACGAAAATAAGACTATTGATCACGTCAGCTTCTCCAATATGAACTTTAACCCGTTTTTCTTTCATTATCTTTGGGTTTTTGGACAAAACTAACTTTAAATACGTCATGTTGAGCACTAGGGAAGTAGAGAGAGCTGGATTCACTCAGATCTGTGGATTTACCTGTGTGACTCGCTCAGTTTGAAGTTTCAGCAGCTTATGAGAAACTTGTAGGATTAATATCAAGTGGATAGATGTAATTTTAAATGGCACAAGTACCATTAAACACATTAAAAGCCCTTTAAACCCACATAATCTTTGTTTGTTTGGACTGAACTAACTGTAAACACGTAGTGTCCATCCCTGGGAAAGTGGAATAAACCTTTTTCACACTTTTTTTTAAACTGCACATTAATCAATTAGTGAATATAACGATTCACTTCCAACCATAAACAAGACTACAGATATTACAACTTTAACTTTGATCTGAATAATGAGCCTGGGGATGAGAGGGGAGGACAGATGGCAGGTCTGGTGGTGGGGGGGGGGGGGGGGGGTTAGAGATTTACAGGAGGTGATGTGTATCATCTGAGTGTTCAGCTGCAGAGCTGAGCCTCCATGGGGGGGGGGGCTTCAGATCAGACTGTACTGACTGGAAATACCTCTGTGCCTCCAGCTGGGATAATGATTGCTCAGGTCACTTTGCCAAATCCACGCAAGGACTTTGAAGAGTTGGAGGAACAAAGATGTGAGAGCAGCTCGGTTCCTGCAGGAGGAACCAGGATGTTCCTCCTGCAGGAGACTGGTCCCACATCACAGAGGAGGAAGATGATGATGAAGATGACAGTTGCATTGATAGGAAAAGAGACTTCATGAATGTTTTACTCACTGATTCGTAATCGGAGCCCGAGCCAGCTCCTCGGTGGAGACTTGTGCAGAACTGAACTCATGGTCCACACAGTCCTGTCTGCAACACAATCCTCTGCAGCAGCAGCTCCTCCAGCGTGTGTCTGTGTGTGTCTGTCTCCGTGTGTGTGTGTGTTTCTATGAATCACCCAGCCAGGTTTAATGAGCCTGTAGGCATGCTGTCCCGGTGCTGTCGCCCTCCTGTGGCTCGCACTGCTCCCGGGCTCCGGCTCCCTCCGGCCGGCTGGAGCACAAAGCTGCTGCTCGGTGGAAGGAGAAGAGAAGAGTGGCCAGGAGGAACCACAACACACAAAACACACAAAACACACACACAGATCCCTCAGGTTCCCAGGAGGAGAAGGTCTCCTCAGCAGAAGCTACCGGGACCAGGACCCGGTGCAGAACCTGTTGCAGGCGAGGAGAAGATCCGTCGAGGTCCCGGTGGAACAATGTTGATTAGAGGAGCTGTGTCGGCGCAGGGATCCACGGATTACGCACAGAGGGGGGGGGGGGGGGACCTTCTCCTCCTCCTGCTCCTCCTCCTCCTGGTCCTCCTGCTCCTCCAGGGGTTCCCGTGGATCAGCGGTTCCTCGCTTCGTCTCTCCTCCTCCTCAGCTCCACAACCATCGGCTCCATTCATTCACACGACCTGGTTCCACAAAGACTGAGAGGGATCTGAACACAGTGACGCACCGCGGCCGCTGGAGGCGCCACCGAGCCACCGGCGCATTGGACGAGGTACAGCCCCCCCACCCCGGCCCGGGACCCCGAGGGGTCAGCGTGGGGGGGGGGTCCCCGGGGCCACAGCCTCCGTATGAAGGGACTGAGAATAGTTACAAAGTCAGTGAGGGGAAAAAAAAAAGAGAAACAAAGTTGCAACAAAGAAAGAGATGAAAAACAACAACAAAGAGAGACACACAACTCCCAGAAACAGATGACAAATTAACACAAAAAAACAGCGTGAGGGTAAATACACAGGACAAGACAATAAAGAGACAGAATAAAACCACAAGTAGACACAAGACTCCCATAAACAGATATATGAGCATGACTGGATACACAATGACAATGTAGAGACAGATGAACATGAACATAAAGACACAAAATGACAACAGAGACACACAACTCCCAGAAACAGATGACAAATTAACACGAAAAAGACAGCGTGAGGTTAAATACACACAATATGACCATAAAGAGACACAAAACAACCACAAGTAGACACGAGACTCCCATAAACAGATGTAAAAATGATCACAAAAAACACAATATGAGCATGACTGGTCACACAATGACAATGTAGAGACAGATAACCATGAACAGAAAGACACAAAATGACAACAGAGACACACAACTCCCAGAAACAGATGACAAATTAACACGAAAAGACAGCGTGAGGTTAAATACACACAATATGACAACAAAGAGACAAAATACAACCACAAGTAGACACGAGACTCCACTAAACAGATGTAAAAATGATCACAAAAAACACAATATGAGCATGACTGGATACACAATGACAATGTAGAGACAGATGAACAAGAACAGAAAGACACAAATTGACAACAGAGACACAAAGCCCCATGGGAGAGCATGATCTCAAATAGATACATGATGACAATGTAGAGACAAAGCACAACCACAAAGACACAATGTGACCACAAAGAGACAAATTGCTTTCACAAAATTCCCATATACAGATGAAAAATCAACACAATAAGACAACATTAGCTTAAATAGATACATTATGATAATAAAGAGACAAAAAACACCACAAAGAGACACACAGCTCCCATAAACACATGAGAATGAACATGAATGCCCAACAAACAGATGCAAAACAACGAGGAGACACACAACTCCCATAAACAGGTTTTAAAAAATGTCGACAAAGTCACAATATGACCACAAGCAGACACAAAGCAACTGTTAAGAAACACAAAACCACCATAAAGAGATGCAGGACAACACACAAAGCATGTAGACACAGTCACAGAATGACAATGACAAAGGCAGAGAAAGACACAATAAAGAGACACCAAATTAACACAGACACAAAATGACCAAAGACACAAAGAGACCATCAAGAGACACAAAGCATGCATAAAGATTCATGTACCCACAACACAAATATGAAAAAAATGACCACAAAGACACAGAAAATGAAAAGAAAATGACAACTTAAACACAAAACAACCATGAAGTTGTTGAAAAAATGACCATGAAGAGATTAATAAGAACAAGCGGGAAACATTTAACAACTACAACAATATGAATAATGACCACAAAGACAAATAGAATGAGACAAATGACACCAAACAACCTTAGAGACACAAAATGCTGCACAAAATGAGACAAGACAACCTTGAAGACAAAAGACGGACATTTAACATCTACAACAATATGAAAACTGACCATGAAGACACACAGAATTAGACAAAATTACCATAAATAGACCAAATAACCATTAGACAACACTAAATGACCATTAAAACCCAACACAACCAGAAAGGGATGAAAACAAACTCCCAACAGCATCCTTGTGTTGTCTCTGTCAGTGTTGTGGTTGTATTTAGAAGGTGGGGGGGTCTTTTACCTGTCTGAATCCGGGGGACAACCATGAAGATGTTGAAAAAATGACCGAGAAGATATGAATAACAACGAAAGAGAAACATTTAACAACTACAACAATATGAATAATGACCACAAAGACAAATGAAACCAACTACCTAAGAGACACAAAATGGTGCACAAAAGGAGACAAGACAACCTTGAGGACAAAAGAAGGACATCTGACAACTACAAAAATATGAAAACTGAGCTTGACACACATAAATAGACAAAATAACCATTAGACAACACTAAATGACCATTAAAACCCAACACAACCAGAAAGGCATGACAACAAACTCCCAACAGCAGCCTTGTGTTGTCTCTGTCAGTGTTGTGGTTGTATTTAGAAGGTGGGGGGGTCTTTTACCTGTCTGAGCCGGGGGGGGGCGTGTGTTCTCATGTACATTCAGACGTTCGTCCTGTCAATCAGAAGACGTCAGAGGGAAGAAGACGATAAATGAAGTTAGGAATAAAAGACACAACAAGGCAGGAAACTGCTCCAGGGGCTCCGACACCACGTCGCTCTTTCTGCTCTTTAAATAATAATAATAATAATAATAATTCATTTTATTTGTAAAGGGCCCATATTATGAAAATGCCACTTTTGTAGTGCTTCTACACGTTAATGTGTGTATCTAGCATGTCTACCGTCCCAAAAACTCTGGAAAAAAACAACTCCCGCGATTTGTTGTGGTTCCTCTCTGTCAGAAACAATACGCTAGAGTGAGTCCTATGGGATTATTTGCTTGTTCCACGTCATACTAGCCCAATACCCACTGTAGTACACAACTCAGTGTTTTCAAGCTGTATTTTTCTGAATGAACTCATGTTCAATCAGATTATCACATATTGACTGAATCGAGGGTGAAATTTACTCAAAAACTGGGAGAAACAGGAAGTTTGAAGGAAGCAAAATCTGATCTTTGAGGCACGTTTCTCCAAAAACAAAAACCTATCATGAAAATAATCCACAAATGTTTTGGAACTGGATGTGAGCAGATGATGGTTTACTGATGCAGTGTTTTTTCTTTGTGTGCCACAGATTACATGAGAAAAATCATGATCCTGGTCAGAGCAGCAGCTGAACAATATTTGAAATGTAGCCCACCATTCCTATTTCGAGTTGTATTAATCAACCATTTCCATGAATCTGTCTGATTTGTCAAAGAAATTATAAAAATGTCCAGAATAAGTCCAAGTTTGATTCTCATTGCAACTTGTTCAGAGCAATCAAAAGTCCCACAACTCAAAATGATCAGTTTTCAACAACAAACCTGCAAAACTGAGACAAAAACCTAATTTTCTTTGGGTCACTTTTCTGTCATACAATCAATTACTAATCATTTCAACTCGAATCCTGTTTTCTAGCATTACTACAGCTGCCTTCTTGAATTATGTATGTGCTCTCTTGGGTGAGTTTAACATACTTTACTGAAACTGACATTTTGAAGGCTGCACCCACACGTCTGCAGCCTCATGTAAATCCTAAAGGGTCAATGAATTATTAATCTCTTACATCAGAGCCTCAGTGGATTTCTCTGTGGCTCTACCTCCTCTAACTCTGATGTTTGCACGGGGACACGCTGCACAGACGTGTTGTTTCAGGTCCGTCTCGTGGCTCCGCTGCAGTGGGATTCCTCTTTGCTTTGCATGAGGTCTATGGGAAAACATCTGACACGACAAAGCCAAAACAATGACTCGGCCCAAACGCCGCTGTGCTGTGTTTGTATGCAGCCGCCCTCAATGAAGAGGCGGAGAACAGCGAACAAAGAGCAGCACGGGGGCAGAGAGGGGACGTTAAAACAGCCCACTTAACAAATTAGCAATTCTCCACTGAGTGTGTGGTTGTTTACGACCGAGCGTCCTCCTCCTTCGGTTCCTTCGGTTCCTCCTTCAGTTCCTCCGGACAGAGAACCAAGAGCTCAGTCCGTTGAGTCATTTCTTACATTAACCTTCATTTGCTTTTAAGACTCTTACAATGACTGGGTCTGTTCTGACTTCACTTCACTTCTCTTATCCTCGACACTTCCTGTATATGAACCTCTGTAGAAAGAGAAATACCCCAGACAGTATTTGTTCTGCCCCCCCCCTGTGGCACGAGTCTCAGCCCCAATACACAAAATGATCTTTATTCTTTTTTAGATCCAACACGAGCCTGTGAACATTTACAAAAACCTCTCGATTGAGCCGTAAGAGCAGAAACACTCGAGTGGACGTTTAAAACAATAACAACAGTGAAAGCAGTTTGTCAGTTTCACATAAATAAACATAATACTGACAAATACCGGCTTCTTTCATGTGTCAATTTGTCAGATTTACAGATGACATCACGTGAAAGATCCTTCGTTACTCTGCCGTGTCGACCGAGTTTCGGATGTAAACATAAATAATGTAGAGAATATTTTACTCCATAATACAACTAAATAAAAACTGCGTGAATCAGAGTCTACACTGGTTTCAAAAGCCATCGTTGGATTGAAATCTACATGGATTGTGAGTTGTGACTTTAAAACAAACAACTACTAGTACTAAGAAAAGCACCTGAAAACAAGAAGTCTGAACAAAAGTTGTTTCTCGTTTTAATTTGTGGCAGTTTTCATTTGTTTGGAATGTCACCCACAGATAAAATACATCGAACAGGAGCTGTAACTACAAGGTGTGAGATCATCGGCCGTGTGACTCCTTCACGGCGTCCGGCGTCCGTCTCGTCCTGCAGAGTCCGAGTCCCGGGTCCGTCTGACTCTTGAAATGAGAAGAAGAAGAAAAAGTGTCCGGACTCCACCTCGGTTCTGTCCAATCAGAAGGCCAGCGCTGACCGGTTCTGAGTCAGCCTCCAGTCCAGAAGGGAAAAAGGCGATGAAGTGATGCTTCTGTAGATAAAGTCTTTACATCTGACTGGGTCTCGTCAGACCCTTGAAGACTCGCAGCTTTCCTGCCCCGGTCAGATCGAAGCTGTAGTCCGCTGTGACGTACGGCTTCTCTCCCTCAAGGTCAGACTGAAACACACACACACACACACACACACACACACACACACACACACACACACACACACACACACACACACACACACACAGGAAGCGTTAGTGACTTCAACAGGAAGTTAGGTGTACGACGTGTACTTTGAAAGTCGTGCGGTGTGAACTCGGCTCGGCAGAACGCTTCGGACTGATCCAATATTTCATGTGTTTCAAGATTCAAGATTCAAGATTTTATTGTCAAATGCACAGAGATAACATGAAGCAGTCGCTGGCAATGAAACACTTGGGTCACAGGCTCTCGTTAAGCAATGCTCAGTAGTTTCAACCAAAAAAATAAAATAAAAATAGAAATAGTATAAAATAGAATAAAATAGAATATCAATAAAATAGAATAAAATAGAATATCAAAAAATAAAATGAATATATATCTTTACAGATGAGGAGAAAAATAAGTCAATAGTTCAATTTGTGAAGTAGTGCAAATATTCAAATATGCTTATTACGGTGCTGGTGCAAATATGCAGATATACCAGGGTGCTGGTTTGGTGGAGTTATTGCAGTTCAGAGGAGTTTAAAAGTCTTATGGCCTGGGGGATGAAACTGTCTCTGAGCCTGGTGGTGCGGGCCCGGATGCTGCGGTACCACAAAGTGTTTCACAAAGTGTAGTGTTGTTTGCAGAGAGTTGTGTATTCCATGTCCTCTGACCTGAGTTGTGAGGACGAAGAAAGGCAGCGAGATGGCTCCCAGCAGGAGACAGTTGACCTTGCGGAGGACGGAGGGATCTACAGGCGTCAGCAGGAGGTAGAGACCTCGGGCCATGTCGATACCTCGGAGCACACCTGCGACACACAACACACAAACAGCTGATTGACTCAGAGTTCGGTGAAACCTTTGACTCACACCATCTCGTAACAGGAAGAACATTCTGGAATCAAACCAGACAAGCTTCTCATGTTGTCTGCACAGGTTTGACTTGAGCTGCGAATCCGATCTGAGAGTTTGATTTGAAGTGACAAGAATCCTGACTTCCCAGCACGGAGCAGCTTACGTACCAAAGCCCACACAGGGACAGATGGGAGCCTGGGACAACAGCACCGGACCTCCTCTGCTCGTGATCTTCTCCGCCAAACAGCAGAGTCCCACCAGGGAGGCGTTGGCCGCGTAGAACATGTGACCGGGCATCACCTCGCAGTGGATCACACCGAGAGCCACGGCTGAGTGCGGCACCTGAGGGATCAGAGGGAAACTGTTGAGGCTCCGACTGACTCCAGCATCTCAGTTACTCATTTGTTTGAACCACATAACAAACAGAAACGTAAGAGACTAAATATACTAAATATACGTGTCTAACTAAATATACCTGTCTCCTGCACTGTGTACCTGTACAACACTCCGCTCCATATACACTTACTTCACATCATATGTGATATGTGTTCATATAAACCATACTGATATTATATATCATTTTATACAATAATATTGTCTTTTGCACACTCCGTTTACATATTCTTACACTCATAGTATATTATATTATCTATTGTATAGTCAAATACTTATATTTATACCTCTACTATATATCATATATTATATCATACTCTGTATATTCTTTGTATACATAAGTCTATATACACATATTTATACATGTGTACATGTTATAATTATTATTATTATATTACTATTATATATACTGTTGCTGCCATTATTACTATATACTGCTATTATATTGGTATAATTACTATACTATATATACTGTACTATTTTTATATACTGTCTAACAATAACATTACCATCATATCATCAGTACTATTACCATCATCTTGCCACTGCACCTTATCTACCTATTTATCTTGTGTTTCTGTTTTTATTCTTTCTACCTCAATATTTTTATTTTATTCTATTGTATTGTATTTTATTGTATTCAAATATACCGGCTGCTATGACGACTTAATTTCCCTTCGGGGATGAATAAAGTAATCTATCTATCTATCTATCTATCTATCTATCTATCTATCTATCTATCTATCTATCTATCTATCTATCTATCTATCTATCTATCTATCTATCTATCTATCTATCTAGATAGATAGCCGGTATATTTGAATACAATAAAATACAATACAATAAAAAATATTGAGGTAGAAAGAATAAAAACAGAAACACAAGATAAATAGGTAGATAAGGTGCAGTGGCAAGATGATGGTAATAGTACTGATGATATGATGGTAATGTTATTGTTAGACAGTATATAAAAATAGTACAGTATATATAGTATATAATATAACATAATATATATTTATATATGATAGTAATTATACCAATATAAAAGCAGTATATAGTAATAATGGCAGACGCAGTATATATAATAATAATAGTAATAGTGAAATAATAATAGTAATTATAACATGTACACATGTATAAATATGTGTATATAGACTTATATATACAAAGAATATACAGAGAGTATGATATAATATATGATATATAGTTGAGGTATGAATATAAGTATTTAACTATACAATAGATAGGTAGAAACAGTCTTATCAGGTGATGAGAGGAGAGTTCACTGCCTCCTCTGGGTCCTGTACCTGGTACGGTGTGAGGCTGTGTAGAGGCCGAACTGGTCCAGGATCAGGAGACTGCAGCTGACTCAGGTAGGACAGCAGGGACAGCTCTCTGTGCTCATTGCTGCGCTGGTGTTTCCTGTCATGTACAACACACACACACACACACACACAATAAACAACACACAATAGACTAAATCAAAGCTTTCCTATTGACTCCCAGGCCGATGAGGTGAACTCACGCTGTTCCCTGACGCGCCACCCCCTGAAACTCTGCTTGTACAATGAGGTGAGTGTAGCTTCGGGGGGGGCTGTGGCTCTCTGTGAACTCCTCCAGGGCGGTCTGGGTCGGGGGGTGCGTCTGGAAGCCGTGTGCCGTCCTCAGGAACTCCGGACTGAGGACGGGACACTGGGTCGAACCGCCGTGACCGAGCTGGACCACGTGCGAGACCGGGAAGAAGCGGATCATGTCCACGAGCAGCTCGAACCCGAATCCTGTGGATCGCAAAGACCAGGAAACAAACACTCAAGACACAATTTACAACCAGTGTAATCACAACTCGTCATGTTGGTTCCCTGCTGACCTTTGACCCAGCCCATGGTGTTGATGATGACGGGGGTCTCTCTGCTCTGGGGGCGTCTGCGCCACAGGGACTTCAGGGACTCCAGGTACCGGTCCAGGTTGGACTCGCAGGACGACTGACCGTAGTAGATCATGTGCTCCGGTGAGCGCTGGTGAGTGAAGGGCGGACCTGAAAAAACCACTCAGGGTCAATCTACTAATCCACAGCACAGGAATATGGAATAAACATATACATATTAAAAGGAGGAGTTGATGAAATGAGCTGCAGCTGAAGAAGTGTGGAAGGTGATTTAATAAACCTACCTAGAAGTGGTTCGCTGACAACTGACAACGACAGACAACCAGCGGGGGTGAATTCTGTTTGACCCAGGTCGCCTTCCAAATAATCTACACACGTGGTGCTGCAGACACACAAAGAGACAAACGTTAGATCGTATTATTATCTCATATTTTGACTGTATCTGCTTCTATAGGAATGTTAAGTACTGTAACGCACAGGGATCATATCAACACCAACCACATCACGATTCAAGAATTCAATATGATGAATAATCTTGACATAAAAACTGAAGATACATCACAATACGTTTTATACAAATGAAGAAAGCATGTTGTGTTAATAATAAGAGAACTTACTGATTCAGTAAAGTGTTGATGAGGGTGCGGATGAATGAGGACTTGCCCACATTCTTTGTTCCACATACGAGGATAACTGCACAACCATCCATGTCCCCTGAGAACAACACACAGGGGTCAACTAAATGTGGTTTGAACACATAGATCTGTCGACTTCAGTCTGTTACACACAGTGCAGGGTTTTATTCAGAAATTAAAACTGATACGAAGCTGGTGGCACTGAAAAGTTAGATGAATAGGAAAAAACTATTTTCTGTTTTCTCTCAGGCTGCGTCCGTGAGGGATTTAAAACTTGTTTAAAACCTTAACGTCTCACTCCAGCAGCTTATTTCACTCCCTAAATTATATAATAAGTAAAGGTCATTAAAAAAAATTCCCCTTATAATGGTTTAAATGTAACTCTACACCAGTGGATGGTAACTGGAGGCCTCACAACATTAATATCTAGTGTGTAATTGTGGACTGCTCCTTTAAGACATCCTGTGTTGCCTTGGTACAACAGCAGCCTCTTCTGGTGGCTGTTTCTCTCAGGCTGGTTCAGTGATACATCAAATCATTCTGTTAAAATGATGAATACCGACGAGCTGAAGGCTGATTTCAAAGAAACCTGGATTATCTGAAAGTTTCACCTTTTGAATTAAACTAAATTGAACTTTTCCACAGTATTTCATCTTTTGAGCTGGACCTGAAAAGTGATTTAACTCAAAACGAATCTCCTCAGCAACTTCAAGGTTGGTTCATTAAGTGTTTCATAGATTTATTGACTTGATTTTGTTTGCTTCTTGTATCATCGAGTTCAGACACATAGTGAGTCTGACTGCACTGATGAAGCCTTTGGAACAAATTGACTTTAAGACAGATTTGTTCCACTTTCAAAGTGAAACATATAACCAGGACAGCTACATTAAAGTCTCCAGACACAACGTTTCCTCCAGTTTACACAATGAACTCCATGTCTCCCAGGGACTCACCCTTGCAGGCGCTGACCACCGACTTCAGAGCGTCTCTGTGGCTCTTTGATAACTTCAGGCCCTCGACGCTGCTCACCAGAGGAATCATTCCCAAACCATTGAGGGGAGTGTCCAGAACGGCCGACACCAGTTCACTCTAGAGACAAGGCCGGTGGGGAAAAGCTTCTGTTAGTCAACTCTGACAGAGACGGCAACATTCTGTGATATTATATGAGAAGAAAATGTAAAAAACATCAGTTTATTTACCATCGGGGGGCTGAACAACTCGTTGAGCTCTTTGAAGCTCGACAGAAACCGGGTCAGAGGCGTCTCCATGGGCTCCAGCAGGATGATGGACGAGCGGGACGTCACGCTTTTCAGCAACTTCTTCAGAGACGCTGCAGAAGAAACAGTCAAGATAAATATAATGCATCAAACAAGACACTCAAAAAAACAAATACACAAATAACTAATAGGAGATTGATTGTTTACCTGTTGTCAGATACTTTCGGAGGATGTGTGACGCCTCAGTGCTGTGATCTCTGGAGTTAGCAGAGCTTTCCACTGCACTGATGGTCAGTGGACAATGTGAGGCGGGGGAGAAGAGCGGGTACGACTGCTGGCCCTCCTCGATAGTGAAGCCCATGACTTCTACTCGCCCGTACAGGCAGGTCAGGAAACACTTCCCCCGGAAACACAGGTTCTGCAGGAGGACATGGTGGTGTTCAGTTAAAGAAATGGAATGAAGGGTTTGAAAGATTTGCTGTTGTTGTTACTACGTGAAGTATCCTGACTAGGGTTGCAAAGGGGAGGAAGGTTTCCGGTAAATTACTGAACCTTTTTGGAAACTTTCCATGGGAAGTTTAGCTCGGGTATTTTGGGAATTTAAAAAAAAAAAAAAAAACTACGCAAATTAAACGCTGAGCAATAAAAACATCTTTTAAAACTCTATTTTAAAGATGTATGGAACGTTGAGTTTCAACCCTCCACTGTGCATTCTTCCATCACATGCACAGATAACTCCCAGCATGCTTCACTCTACAGCAGGGCTATTGAGGCCTGCTGTAGAGTGAAGGACTAGTCAGGTAAGTTTCCATGATATTACTGGGGAAATATATTAGCATGCTGATTGAGGATTGTTCATCTGTTCATCTAGACTATTTCCATTCATTTATCCATCAATTGTAAAATATGTTCACAGACGATTCCAATTGTTTGGCTAACTATTTATATCTCTGGCATTGCATTAGTGTTTTTTTACAAACTTTTTTCTCATCTTATTCTACAGAACAATGCCACGTGCACTCTCTCATGTGTGGAGACATTTCACCTCATCCAATGTAGAAGGAAAGGCTGTGTACATTTGCAAATACTGTGCAAAGACCTATGTTAAGAATGACACAACGATGCAGAAGCATATAGTCAAGTGCCCAAAGTTTCCTCAGGGCTCAAATCAGCCTATGACACAACAAAATGTTTATATTTATGTCTGTATATGACAAGGTAAATACAGTTAGTATAAATTACCCACAACATTTCCAGTTTATTCCCGTTAACTCCCGTATATTCCCGTTTATTCCCGTATATTCCCATGGAAAGGTTCCAACTTTGAATATTCCCAGAATTTTGCAACCCTAATCCTGACACACACCTGATCCATCTGCATGACGAGCACAGCGTGGTTCTGCTGATCGTCTCGCTCTGCACAGTAATGCAGAGCCTCTCCCTCCAGTCGACCCGGTCGGAAGTCGTCCGTGTCCGCCGCCGTCCCCACGCCGTTCCCGTGAGCAGCCTGGGAATACGCCTTCCACTCCTGTGAGTCGTCGGACTCGTTGTCCATCGTGAAGGCTGCACTTCCGTTCGCCTGGATGTAGGGTTTCTTGGGTTCAGGCTGTGGAGTGTTTTTCTTAGAGTCAGACACAGACTTGGCTTTAGTCTGCAGCCTCTTGACCGAGGGCTTCTTCTTCACCGTGGCCTTGTGCTCCTTCACCATCCTCGCCATGACCGGAGAGGAGCTGAGCTGAGAGGAAGTGACGGGAGTCCGGCTCCGTTTACCTCTCACATCTTTCCACTTCTGAGACTTGGCGTGGCCTTGGACCTGTGCTGTTTTCTTCACCTTCATCTTTCTTTTAACAACAATTACTCATGAAGGAGCCGGTGAAAAACAAAGGGGGGAGCCTGGAATAAAAAGAGGCAGAGAATTAGCAAAAAGGTGAATCGTCTACGAGGGAACAAGATGTGTAATACACTCTGTTAACAGCACATTACAATACAACATGTATGATATATTCATCTATTCTCAGTAGATTAATTTAATCAAATATGTGCAAGAATTCTTATGTGAGTTAACATCTTATTTATCTATTTGAGGGCGAGTGTAAGATGATATGAAACTGAGACTAACAGAAAATCCTCATGTCAAAGAAGCTGAGAAAAATACTGAAATAAGCTGTAATGAAGTACGACTTTTTTTGATGTACTGAATGATCAACAAAAAGTTGCTTGTGATTTTAATACGTCCATAGAAGGAAAATAAACCAATTACTAATTTGTGACGCAATAATTTTAATTATTAGAGCTGCAGCAATGAATCCATCAACTGAAAAATAATCGGCACTATTCTGATCATTGAACAAAATTGTGTAAGAAAATACATTTAACACCCGAAAGAAACATGAAGATTTCTAGGTTTTCTCTATAAAACTGAATTTACATATTTGTTTTGTTGGAGCAAACTAGAAGAATGTTTATCTGAATACGTGATATTAACAGTTCTCATTCATTTCTGACAAATGCTTAAGTTCAGATTCACAAGTTAATGTAAACGTATGGACTTATGGAGGTTTCTTTTTGTTTTGGAAGTTTGACAGACATTCTAGACACATGAATGTGCACATGTGTTTTTGACACATTGAACAATTTGCTAATCAGTAAGGGGAGAAAACATTCTGCAGATGAATCATCAATAAAACAGTCAGCTGCAGAACTACGATATATATATAAGTTCTGCATAAGTCTCATATATATATATATATATATATATATATATGAGACTTCATATAGCCATATATAGCTTGATTGTCACAACAGTGCACAGCTAAGCTAACCATGCTAACACAGCAGCATGTTAGCTTCTAATTCCTCCACTTGTGAGTCCGAGTGGTCAAACAACTTAAGATGGAGGAGCCAGATAAAGTTAGAGGTTTTAAAACCCAGCTTGAAGTTTCCTCAGCTGCCTGTCGCAGCATGAAACTAGCATTAGCAGCTAGCCTAGCATTAGCTGCTAGGCTAGCTGCTGCTGCTGTAGGGCTGCGATGGAGAGAACTTACCCCCCAGCTTGGAGTGAAAAATAAAATAAAAACCACTTCCGGGATGTGGATGAGCGCTTTAATGATTTAAGAGGAGTTAAGAGTTAGTAATTTACTTGAGTGAATCCCAGGAGGAGGCTACGTGCTAACGCAGCGGTGCTAACGAGCTAGCTAACATGTGTGAGCTGCAGACCCACGCAGCGTCCGGATGGTCGACTATGACCTTACCCGGTGTTTCCCTGTTTACACTTTAAAGTGGCTTTTCAGCCTTGTTTATATATTTAAACTGATCACATACCACATTAAAAAACAACAAACATCATTTTAATCCCAAATGAACACTTGAATTGCTGTAATTTAATTGTTATAGCAACGAATGTCGATTTTTGATAAAGGGCAACAAAGACTGTTCCCGGAGTTCATCGGGTAAACACCGTCACTTCCGCTTCCGGTTTGCAGTTTTTTAGGGGCCTAAAAGAAACGAAAACAAGCTGCAGACAGAGAAGCTTTGCTCTGTTAGTTTCCTCCTGTGAGCACTGGCCTGGGATCAGGTGCGGCTCGGTGGTAAAGGGGAATCGATCCTCGCCGTGGGTTCGATCCCCGCAGATGAGAGCGAGGACATGCTGCTGTCGGGTGAGTGGCACGCTAAGGGAGCGTCTTTAAAGATCTGCGCAAGGAAATAAACGTGAAGCTGCACAGGTAGATGGATATTTTTTAATATTTACTGAAAAATGCAGATGCACTGAAGCCAGGAAAATATTCTATAAATCTGTATTCTTAATAACCCACGTGGTTAGTGCGTCATCAGCTCAGATGAAAGGTAATACATGGAGTAAATGTGTCTGCAGGTTTTATGAACCACTGTAAACAGTGCAGGGGCCATTTTTATCTGCAGCCAGTACTTCAAGTAAAAGTGCAGTACTTGAGTAAATGTACTTTATTACTTTCACCACTGTTTATCAGAAGCAGGTGTGTTGGCCAAGTATTTTTGGATAATCTGTATAATAATAACAATAAACTTTATTCGTATAACACCTTTCATACAATAAATGTAGCTCGAGTTGTTTTACATACAATATTGATCAAAATAAAAACATGTTAATAGAATAAAAACATGCAAAAATGTAATTCATATAAGAGAAAATATTTTAAGTAACTTAAGAACACGTTAAAATGACATTTAAAAGAAAAGTAAATAAAAAAGAAAGTGTCTCTGATACTGTATTATGATTTAACTGGTGTTTGGCTCTCTTTGTACTTAGATATTAAATTTAAAGGACGGTGTAATACTAGTAATTCTTTTAATTATTGATTGTCTAGTTATTTTAATTAGTGATTTAAAAGACAAAACCTGATAAAACTCAGCTCACTCACTCTTAGGATAAATAGAAGTTGCTAATCGTCACAGTCCAGAAGATTAAATCAGCTTTTCCTTTTCTTTAAAAACACTTAAACATTGAGTTCCTTATCAAACTAGATAATCTGTATAAAAATAACAATAAACTTTATTCGTATAACACCTTTCATACAATAAATGTAGCTCAAAGTGTTTTACATACAATATTGATATAAATAAAAACCTGTTAATAGAATAAAAACATGGATAAATGTAATTCATATAAGAGAAAATATTTTAAGTAACTTAAGAACACATTAAAATGACATTTAAAGGAAAATAAAAGAAAAAAGAAAATGTCTCTGATACTGTATTATGATTTAACTGGTGTTTGGCTCTCTTTGTACTTAGATATAAAATTTAAAGGACGGTATAAGACTAGTCATTCTTTTAATTATCGATTTTCTAGTTATTTTAATTAGTGATTTAAAATAATAAAACCTGATAATACCAAGCTCACTCACTCTTAGGATAATTAAAAGCTGCTAATCGTCACAGTCGAGAAAATAAATCAGCTTTTCCCTTTTTTTAAAAACACGTAAACAATGAATTCCTTATCAAACTGGTTCATGATTTTTCTTTGTCAAACAATTTCACTGATTAACTGACAACTCATTTTAGTTCTAGGAGGATCTAAGACAGTAGAAAGCTGAATAAATCAGAATCAGAAGTATTTTATTGCCAAGTACGTTTACACATACAAGGAATTTGCTCTGGTTATTGGTGCAAACAATGAACATAGAAACATAAAAACACAATAAATACAACATACATAGGAGAGCAATAAAAAATAGGAAACCAGTATATATTTACTCACTGTTACTTCTTATTTACTCACTTTTTAGCAATATTTATACAAAGTAACATTTATTTTGACATAAACATTTCTGAATAAAAAGATATAAAAGATAAAAGATATAAAAAGTGAAATGCTAAATGCAAAACAGTGAACAGTGTCAAATTGCAATATGTTATGTAATGCAGTATAATATAATATAATATGTGTTAATTTAACACATCCTAGAGGTGTGGGGGTGGAATAAAAGTCTGAGTCAGGATAAATAAAAGGATAATCATGAATTATTGTGATAGTTCTCAGTTTCTTTATAGATTCCCAGTGAATAACAGATCTCTGTGTGTGTGTTGTTATGTGTGTGTGTCTGAGCAGCAGCAGTGATCAGTGGAGCGATGCCTGCAGCCGGGAGCAGCCATGCTCAGCACGTCCTGTCCTCCCTGAACCAGCAGAGGGCGCTAGGCAGGTTCTGTGATGCAGCGTTGAACGTGGGAGGTGGGCTGGTGTACCTCGCCCACCGCAACATCCTGGCCTGTTTCAGTGACCTGTTCCAGCACCCCCCCATGCCCGCCCCCCCGTGCATGGAGCTCCGCCTCCAGGAGTGTCCCACCGCCGGCCTGGAGCTGCTGCTGGACTTCCTGTACACCGGGGAGCTGAAGCTGGACCCTGAGAACCTGGACCAGGTGCAGCACGCCGCCGCCAGCCTGTGTGTCCCAGCAGCTCTTCTGCTCTGTGAGCGCTTCAAGCAAACCTCCGTGGATCCTGTTCCTCTCAAGCGTAAACGAGGCCGACCTCGAAAGACCCCGGCAGACACGACCCCTCAGGGTCCGGTCAGAGACGAGAAGGTGGTCCTGGTAACAAAAGATGATTCTGCGTTCGATCCTGAACCAGCCGCCACTACCACCGCGACCACGACCACCCGCTCAGGTCGAGTAGTGAAGGGTCCCAAGCGGCTGGTGACCGATGAGGTCCCCACCACTGATGTAACAGCCTCTGAAACACCAAGCACTAAAGCATCAAATATCCCTGTGGAGAAGGAAAGTGGTGACGTGGGAAATCAAAATCCAGATCAGCCAAGTGTAGAAGCTGAGGTAAAATACACACATACAGGAAGCATGACACACCTCACTGTGATTGTGTATTTGTTGCTACATGTGTGACCGTCTGTGTTTTTCACTGCTGCTCTATTCATTCATTTCACGTGAGGCAGGCTTGGTGAAACAATTTAACTTTATTTTCTGTGTCTGCAACAACAGAAAGGACACAGTCATTCAGCGCTGGGGTATCTGCATCTGGCTAACACGTGATCGTATAGATTTACAATTTACTACTATGAACAACATACCTGCAACAACAAAAAGGACACAGTCATCTATAAAAGAAAAGCTACAAAAGTTGCATTTTATTATTAAACACGTTTTAAACACTAAATTAACCAATATCAACTAAAACACTGACAGACAGAGCGACACAACTTACTCAGTGCTGGGGAATCTGCATCTGAAGTAAAAAAAAGGTTGCGCCCCACTAATCCCCAGAAGTTCCCGTTGTGGGCCTTCAAAATAAGATGTACACGGCAAAATAAAAGAAATACATACACAAACTATGACTGCAGTTCCTGGTTGGACAGGATTTTAACTATCAACATATTTACACTGTTACACATGCATCTACAGGTGCAAGTAATGATTAACACTAACATGGTTGTTATCGTTGCAGACACCCGAGCTGCAGATTGACACAAACGACAACGGCGTGAACCGGGTGCTGGAGGAGGAAGAGGAGGACGGGGGGGATTTGGAGGGCGTCACGGAGGGTTCGGATGAAGAGTACGTTCCCGTGGCCGAGCCGACTCCTTCAGCTTCGTCCACATCGACGGCCCGGAGACGCAGGACCCAGAGGAAGACGGAGACGGCAGAGAACGGCGAGGCGGAGGAGGACGACTCGCAGAAGGACTCGGTGCAGTGTCCCACCTGCGACAAGTCCTTCAAGAGCAAGTACTACCTCAAGGTCCACAACAGGTGAATGTCTTCTCTGTTTCTTCTCCTTCAGGTTTCTGTGGAATCCACTGACGTGTGTTTTCTCTTCCAGGCGACACACGGGCGAGAGGCCCTTCGGCTGCGTGAAGTGTGGGAAGAGATACTTCAGGAAGGAGAATCTCTTAATACATGAGATCAGAGATTGTGCTCGAGTGCAGGTGAGTCAGGAAGTCAAACAGGTTCAGGTCCAAAACCTCAACTCCACATGTGAAAGTGTAACACTCGTGTTCCTGGTTTGTTCTGATTCCAGACGTACACCTGCTCCACGTGTTCAGAGACCTTCAAAGGAAAAGAGCAGCTACGTCTACACAATGTGTCGCACACCGGAGAAATGCCCCACAAGGTGCCCCCCCCACGACAACAAATCATATAGATAGATAAATAGATAGATAGTTAGTTAGTTAGTTAGTTAGTTTGTTAGATAGATAGATAGACAGACAGACAGACAGACAGATAGATAGATAGATAGATAGATAGATAGATAGATAGTTAGTTAGTTAGTTAGTTAGTTAGTTAGTTAGTTAGTTTGATAGATAGATAGATAGATAGATAGACAGATAGATAGATAGATAGATAGATAGATTACTTTATTCATCCCCGAAGGGAATTTAAGTCGTCATAGCAGCCGGTATATTTGAATACAATAAAATACAATACAATACAATAGAATAAAATAAAAAATATTGAGGTAGAAAGAATAAAAACAGAAACACAAGATAAATAGGTAGATAAGGTGCAGTGGCAAGATGATGGTAATAGTACTGATGATATGATGGTAATGTTATTGTTAGACAGTATATAAAAATAGTACAGTATATATAGTATATGATATAACATAATATATATTTATATATGATAGTAATTATACCAATATAAAAGCAGTATATAGTAATAATGGCAGCAACAGTATATATTATAATAATAGTAAATATAATAATAATAATAATAACATGTACAAATGTATAAATATGTGTATATAGACTGATATATACAAAGAATATACAAAGAGTATGATATAATATGATATATAGCGGAGGTATAAATATAAGTATTTGACTATACAATAGATAATATACTATACTATGAGTGTGCAAAAGACAATATTATTGTATAAAATGATATATTATATCAGTATGGTTTATATGAACACATATCACATATGATGTGAAGTAAGTGTATATGGAGCGGTTGTACAGGTCCACAGTGCAAGGAGACAGGTTTAGTGCAGTTCTGTGATGGAGGCTCTGACAGAGGGGGAGGAGTTGAACAGTCTTATTGCGGTTGGGAGGAACGACTTCCTGTATCGTTCCTTCGAGCAGCGGGGGGGTTGAATGAGTCCGTGGCTGAAGCTGCTCCTTAGCTGGTCCAGTGTTTTGTGTGTGTGTGTGGGGGGGGGGGGGGGGGGGTTGAGAGGGATTGACCATGATTGCCAGCAGTTTCAATGCTAAAATAAAATGAGTTTTATCTATGATCTTCATTGACATGCTCTTTATTTTCACACAGTGCTCATTGTGTGCTGAACAATTCATGTACAAGAAGAACCTGACGATTCACATGATGAAGGTCCACGGTTTCCCCAAACCACACGCTGTGAGTTTCTCTCTGTTCACGTGTCTACACTAGATAATACTTCAAGTGTGTAACTTAACTTCTTTGAAATACTTTTTACTGCAGGGAAATGGATTTCCATGTATTTGCAATTACTCTTGTTAATGTTTTAGTCTTTTAATAACCAGTGACATAATAAGAGTGGAAGGATTCAATTAATTTTCATCTACATTTATACAGTATATATTTACAACCTTTTTACATCTTCTATACTTTTAACATATTTATATCTCTTCTTTTTTTTATATAATCTCTTATAACTTGTGTAGTAAAACTAGAAATAAGTTTGTTGTTTCCACTCTGTTAAAACAACATGTAATTTTTCTATGTTCACGATCACGTGTCTACACTAAATAATACTTCAAGTGTGTAATTTAACTTCTTTGAAATACTTTTTACTGCAGGGAAATGGATTTGCATGTACTTGGAATTACTCTTATTAATGTTTTCTTTCTTTAACACCTAGTGACATAATAAGAGTGAAAGAATTCGATTAATTTTCATCCACATTCATACAGTATATATTTACAACCTTTTTACATCTTCTATACCTTTTACATATTTATAGCTCAAATTTTTTTTATATAATCTCTTATAACTTGTGTAGTAAAACTAGAAATAAGTTTGTTGTTTCCACTCTGTTAAAACAACATGTCATTTTTCTACGTTCGCGATCATGTGTCTACACTAAATAATACTTCAAGTGTGTAACTTAACTTCTTTGAAATACTTTTTACTGCAGGGAAATGGATTTCCATGTACTTGCAATTACTCTTATTAATGTTTTAGTCTTTTAATACCCAGTGACATAATAAGAGTGAAAGAATTCAATTAATTTTCATCCACATTTATACAGTATATATTTACAACCTTTTTACATCTTCTATACTTTTTACATATTTATATCTCTTCTTTTTTTTATATAATCTCTTATAACTTGTGTAGTAAAACTAGAAATAAGTTTGTTGTTTCCACTCTGTTAAAACAACATGTCATTTTTCTATGTTCACGACCACGTGTCTACACTAAATAATACTTCAAGTGTGTAATTTAACTTCTTTGAAATACTTTTTACTGCAGTGAAATGGATTTCCATGTACTTACAATTACTCTTGTTAATGTTTTAGTCTTTTAATACCCAGTGACATAATAAGAGTGGAAGGATTCAATTAATTTTCATCCATATATATATATTTAAAACCTTTTACATCTTCTATACTTTTTACATATTTATATCTCTTATAACTTGTGTAGTACAACTAACTTTTTTGTACATTTGCCTTGAATTCATTTTGTTGTTTCCACTCTGTTTAAACATCATTTCACCTTAAGTGTCCCCAGTGTCCTAAGACCTTCCTGACCCGGACGGAGCTGCGTGTCCACGAAGCAGCGAAGCATCGAGGGGAGAAGCCGTTCGTGTGTGAGGAGTGCGGCCACCGAGCGTCCAGTCGCAACGGGCTGCAGATGCACATCAAGGCCATTCACAGGTAGTGGAGCGGGTTTAAATTGGCTGTGTAAACGAATAGGAGTTAATAAACTTTCAGAATTAGTCCAGGAGATTTTGGAGTGCTCCTGTAAATTGAAATTCAAGATCACAGGAGCAGAGACAACAAGCAGCTGCATGGTCTAAAGTGAGACATGGGATCTATTGGACTGAAGCCATTCATTTAAAGACTTACATTTAAAATGATAGAGCCCAGGTTGCTAAAGACCATATAAAAACACCTGTGCAGGATACGTGAGTGTTTTCTTTCGATGTGCTTCCCAGGAACGAGCGTCCGTTCGTCTGCACCCTGTGTGGCCACGCCTTCTCCCAGAAGAACAACCTCAACATGCATCTGCGTATCCACAGCGGCGAGAAGCCGTTCCAGTGTCACCTCTGTGGGAAAACCTTCAGGACACAAGGTCAGTAAACATCCTTCCTCCCTTCCCACTTTGAATATTCCTCTGTCAGCGAGAGTAATGGCGCCATCTGGCTGTTGTTTGTTGTACTGATTGTCGTCTCTTTATTACCAGCCAGTCTAGATAAACACCATCGGACGCACACTGGCGAGCGTCCCTTCGGCTGCGACGTCTGTGAGCAGCGGTTCACGGAGAAAGGAGCGCTGGTCCGCCACAAGGCGAGCAAGCACGAGGAGGGTCGACCCCACTGCTGCCACATCTGTGGCAAAACCTTCAAAGGTGAGATCCAGATCAACCAGCATCGTTTGGCTCAATGTGCGATGAACACATCGAGTTTTATTCCTGATGAATCCGGTGCTAAAGACTCTCTCATGTGGTTCTTCACCAGCGAGGGAGCAGCTTCGGGTTCATCTGCGTCGCCACAAAGGGATGAGGAAGTTTGAGTGCCTGGACTGCGGCTACAAGTTCACACGACAGGTTGGTTCAATAACTATTATTGTTACATTACATTACATTTCATTTCATTTAGCTGACGCTTTTATCCAAAGCGACTTACAATAAGTGCATTCAACCCCGAGGGTACAGACCAAGAACAACAAGAATCAAGACAGTACAATTTATTCGAAATAAAGCAAAACTACAATATGCTATAAGTAAGTGCCATTTTAGTGCTACCAAAGTGTTAGTTTCAAAAGTGGTTCGTTTTTTTTTTTTTTTATTCAAGGTACAGTCGGAAGAGGTGTGTTTTTAGTTTTCGGCGGAAGATGTGTAAACTTTCAGATTTCAGATGTCGAGTGGGAGCTTATTCCACCATTTTGTTAATAAATCCTCTGATGATCTGTTAATTGATCCTGAAATTAATCTGAATCACGCAACAAGGTTTTATAAAAACATCTGTCTCGTAATCTTTGTCTGTATGTGGCTCACATATCTCGCTCATCTGATCAGCTTCACACTTGATGTGTGTGGTGTTCAGGGTCCAAGGAAGTGCAGTGTTGAACTTGGACGTGTGATATATTCAATATTAATAAAATCTGAATAAACAAATGTACCGAGCTGAGTAGCAGCGGCTTGGAATCATCAATATTATGAATAATAGATAGATAGATAGATAGATAGATCAGATAGATAGATAGATAGATAGATAGATAGATAGATAGATAGATAGATAGATAGATAGATAGATAGATAGATAGATAGATAGATAGATAGATAGATAGATAGATAGATAGATAGATAGATATTACTTTATTCATCCCCGAAGGGAAATTAAGTCGTCATAGCAGCCGGTATATTTGAATACAATAAAATACAATACAATACAATAAAAAATATTGAGGTAGAAAGAATAAAAACAGAAACACAAGATAAATAGGTAGATAAGGTGCAGTGGCAAGATGATGGTAATAGTACTGATGATATGATGGTAATGTTATTGTTAGACAGTATATAAAAATAGTACAGTATATATAGTATATAATATAACATAATATATATTTATATATGATAGTAATTATACCAATATAGTAGCAGTATATAGTAATAATGGCAGCAACAGTATATATAATAATAATAGTAATAATAGTAATAATATAATGCAGCAGTCGGTCATATTTGAATTCAAAGGATGTCAAAGAGATTCAGTTCACGATCACAGAGCACTGAGAAAAGCAAATATTCACATTGTAGAAGTTAGAACCAGAGATTAAATGATTATCTGAATAGTTGTAGATTAATTAAAAATGTAAAATCCTGTTTCTGTCTTCCAGGCTCATCTGAGACGACACGTTCAGATCCACAAACGCACTGAGAACTACAACCCCCGCCAGAGGAAACTGAGGAACCTGATCGTTCAGGATGTGGAGGGAAGCTCCGGTGAGAATGACTCAACAAAAACCGCGGGAGTCTCGCTGAGCACCGAGCAGACGGATCACAGCCCGGGCGCCGGCGACCTCCAGGAAACCACAAACCAGGAGGCCGCCGCCCCCCCGCCGGCAGCAGCAGCAGGCCTGGGCTCCGGCTGCATCATGCGGGTGGTGATGGAGTCCAGCGCCCCGGTGACGGAGCAGGTGGAGTCAGATCCCAACCTGGCACCGGTGGAGGCAGAGGAAAGTTTCTCGGTGCCTGAAGTCCTGCAGCCGACCGGGCTGGTCCCCGAGACGTACGAGTCCACGGTGGACCTGGAGGGACTCGTCCAGGACACGTCCGAGACCAAGACATGAGAACTGACAGAGACCGGAGCCTTCGTGGGATTCAGGTCAGAGAGAAGCACTTACAAGAGGAAGCAGCTGGACAATCACAGCCGGGAACCGTCACTGAAACGACTGCTGATGAGTCTCCAGTCGTGAGAGAAGAGAAGCAAACACATTTCATGCTCGTAGTAATTTATATATATTTAGGTGAACTGCATGTTTGTTAAAACAGCTGGAAACCTTTGTTTGGTTTAATTCTGCCTCCTCATCCCAGTGAGCCCAAAGCAGCTGGACTCTGGAAACCATAAAATATCTTTATCAGTCTTTAGATTTGGAAAATTATGATTAATAATAAACATGATTTACCTTGTTCACTTGTGATTAATGTATTTCTTTGCTGCAGGATTGATAATTTAAGTATTTGTATGGACTAAACAACATTATGTGGTATTTAATGAGCCTGAAGGCGGATTTAATTTTAATTTGACTTAGCTAGGGTTGATCTCTTCTTCATACTTAAATAAAAGATGAGGGTGACAGATTTTCTTATTTTCCAAAATATCATTAAAAGATGCCCGGTGGAGTTTCTGGAAACAAGTCGCACCATGAAGCGATTTTTCTTTGCATGACACTTTCCATTTCTTGGAGATTTGACCCATCGGACGTATAAACGACGACTATAAAACAATGATGCTGTATTAATTGCACAACAATTATTATGGAGGAGATTCAAATCGTGCAGCTGTTGACTGGAGATGTTCCTGGTTTACAGATGTCGGAACATTGTGAGAATCATTTAACACGCAGGTTTATGATTAAAGCTTTATGGGCAAAAACATGAGCATACGCTTGAAAATCATAAAAAAAACCTTTATTGATTTCTCACACTCTGCCACAGCTACTGTCTGTAATCTATATAAGTGAACATTCGTATTCATCGCACAACTCGAGTGACTCAGCAAAATAAACTCTCAGGTCTGCCTGCAGTTTCATGAATGGTAACTACACTGTAAACATTACAGAAACACAGAAAGGATATGAATATACTATATTTACAAAACTGATTCAACAACACAAACCTGTATGAAAACTATAATGAACAACAGCACAGATCATCGTCACACTGCGGAGATGTTCCTCTGACGTCACGCTAGATATGATTACTTTAATATTAAGTGGAGTGATGAGCAAATATTTATAATCCCAGTCGGAGTCTACAGGTGGATACTGGGGTGGGGGGGCTGAATCCACGGAGGCAATGACGAGCACAGTGGGAGATGGGAAATAAGATTAAAAAGGATCCAAGCTTGTAATATAATTCTATATTTTAAATAGGGCTGGGCAAGTTAACTCGTTTTAATCGAGTTAACTCGATTGTTTATCCGCCAATTATTTCTTTTTTCCTGTTCTGCAGCAGTCAGCAACAGACTTTCACAAAATAAAAGCCTGACTTTCACAATAAAACAATAAATAATCAAACCTGAGTTAATGCGAGATCAAATAATTAATCGAGTTAACTCATCACTTGAGTTAACTCGATTAAAACGAGTTAACTTGCCCAGCCCTAATTTTAAATGCTCGATTCAATGCTAAAGTGAATTTTAACTGTTCATAACAGTCTTTGCGTTTCCCACCCCGAGTGTGATGTCAGAGGAAAATGGCCGTCGTACGACTACGTTCTATGGAAACACACAAAAGTTACAATTTCAATTAAAGCAAAAGTTTGTTTTTTACACAAGAGCACAAGTTATTTAGATTTTTCCAGTTGAGATCTCCAACCCTTCACTAGTGTCACTGCTCTGGTTCTTAAGCAAATGCATCCATAAAAAAAAAAATCATAAATACAATTCTATAGGAAAATACTTCATGCACATTCTGCTGGTGGTTGTAAAGGGGGGGGGGGGGGGTGGGTGTGTGCAGCCTCATCATCACTTCATATTGAACAAGTGCAGAAGTTGTACCGTGATGAAAAGGTTTCACAACGTTCAGAACTCTCTGGTGTTTCTATATCTACAAGTCAACACATCCGATGAAGCCTTCTGTCTGTTTACTGCTGAATATCGATTGTGATCGCAGCTGTTTTTGGAATGTAGACAGATTGTTGTCGTGTCCGGGCCAAACGTTTGGTTTCTTTCTTGCTGGTGAATCACGGTTAAATAATAAAGTAAAGTAACAGTCGGACTCTGGACTGATTTAAAGGATAAACATTGACCTGGCGCCTTTATTACCCACAATGCTCCTCGACCACTGTTGGAGAGTCAGTAGTGTTGCCAACCGTCCCTTGAAAAACGGAATCGTCCCGTATTTGGGAACATAAGCACCTGTCCCGTATTGAGCTGAAAAGAGACGCAATTTGTCCCTTATTTCTGTGAGATTTAAAAAATGGTCAGCAAAATGCCAATGGAAAATGAAAAACCCGGGCGCTTTATATGAAAATTTACGGTAAACTTGTTCCCAGGCAATGTCCTGCTCTGGGATCAATGAGCTTACAGCATATTCACATAACATGTTCTGTTTGCACTTTTGTTATTGCACAAAAAATATGCACTATTTCCGGATGGATGTTCTGCTTTCTATCTATTGTTTTATATTAATGTATACAGTTTTAAGTTAAGCAAGACAGGTTTCTGTTTAAGAAAGATTCTTATTTTACTGAGTTAATTTTGTTTATTATTTAAGTGAAGTGCTGGATAATAATTTGTTTTCCATGTGTTCATGTCACTCAAAAATATGCATCTTATTCAATTCAGGGTCAAAAAGTTAAAAAATCGTTTCACTCAGAAAAAGAGGAGCTCAAATGAGGTGTCCCTTATTTATTTTTCAGGGAGTTGGCAACCTTAAGAGTCAGAGTTTGAATACAAGTGACTGATGGATCATATCTCAAAGTCTTCACATGTGACAGACTCACATGAGAGGAGGATGTTTGTCAGACTTCACTCTGACGCCTCATCAGGCTTCTAAACACTCACTTTGGTGCTTGTGTGCGTTTAGAATTCAAATTTAATGCATTTGTAGAAAAATAAATTCCACAATGATCAGCTGCTGACTCACAGATGTTCTCATCCGGTGTTTGATAGCTCCTGAATAAAAACTCGAGAGAAGCATCTGTTTTACTGCTCTTCATCGAAGGAAGGGGGCAGTTAACCAGACTCATGGTTTTCTAAAAATAAAGGATGCTATTTAAAAATAAAAAACATTTCCGACTGTTGCTGCTGATATTCTGTTAATTGTCTGTAAATTGAGAAATATTTGAGTTTTCTGGAGCCGAAGGTGTCGTGAAACACAGACGCTCGAACCTCCGGGAAACATTTTATGGTAGAAAAAGAAGATTATTATCAAATAAGCTTGAGCGATAAGTGATAAATCGTTTCAGCCGGAAATTTAAAGTGTTTTCACACAGTATGTTTCAAAGATAAAAACTTTTAGAGGATAATGACTTTGAAAAGAAACTCCCCCACCTCCCTGTCAGAGCAGCATTCAGACACTTCCCTCTGCTTCTACAGGAACCAACCTGTGACTGTCAGCTAACCGGCCCGTTTATGCAGACTGTTTTATTCTTTTATTTGGTCGTCTTTTACACGTAGGGACTCCCCTCGCATTAATACCTGCAGCAAAGGAGCGGACGGTTTGATTCGACACACCAGCTCCCTCGTTTCCGCCCCAGTGCGATAAAATACAGATAGGAGCGGAAACCAAACCGGACGCCAGCTTTTCTCAGACCTAAAGAACCATCCAAACAACTACAGCTTAAAGGGACTCTTACCTTTGTTGCATTTGAGAATTACAGCACATTCGAATCATCCCGCCTTCCTCCAATGCCCCACCCCCTCGTTCCCATCCGCGGTGTTTTTTCTTTTGTTTTTCCCCCTGGGAGCGGCTGTTTCAGTACGCCGTGGACCACTTTGGTCTGCCATCGTCAGTCGCTACGGTCGCTACGGTCGATACGGTCGCTACTGTCTGCCGTGGAATCAAAACAAACCCTCTAGTTGAGGACGCGCCTTGATGACGCGGGCCCGAATGCGCCACAAGAAGCAGACGGGCTTCCTGTCTGTTTCCATGCAGCAAACAGACAGGTCTGTCGGCCAATAAGGTCCTTCGGTCCGAAGAATTTTATTGGTTGAAGTTTTCACTAAATATTACGAGAGTGAAATAATTGTTTGTTTTTACTCCTGGTGGGTCTGTCTTGCATTTTAGAGTGTCATTACCTTATTAATACCAATTTAACCTTATCCACAAAAAGTGTAAAAATGCAACAAAGGTAAGAGTCCCTTTAACACCCCTCGCCAAGCGGAACGAGGTAATGAAGCTGGTCCCATTCACTCTGCTGCGGGTAGTCCGGAAGGGAGTCGCTACGTCACGTTAACGAGTCAGATGTGTCTCACCTGGCGATTTGTTTGTTCATTGGATTTTAATGTTCGTGTTTTGGTTTTAATGATTCAAATCTTTCTGTAACTTGTAACTGTAAAAATTACAGTTTTACGGTGTCACTACGGCAAGCCAGATGTGAAAATAAAAGAGAAGCGGGGGGGGGCCGTTACACAACCAGAACTGTTTCCCTGTGAACACGACTTTCTCTTCTTCCTCCAGTCACAGACACGATTGTCACTACGACAGATTCGTACTCGGGTGGATTCTTCTCCTTCGTCTCTTCAGCCTGAAACAGCTTCAACAGTGATGAGGTGAATTCACAGTCAGCCCATGGTGGCACGATGGAGGAGAACAGACTGAAAACATGTGAGAAGGGTCTCAAGGTCCAGACTCAGCGCGCCGGGTTCACATCCTGGTTCTGGTTGATATTGTTGTTGAGATTGTGGAGCGCTTGGTGGCGCTGGTGGCGGTGCAGGTGGATGGGGTTCGTCTCGGGCGCGTCGGTCGGGCGGAAGGCGCTGGACACCTGAGGCATGAACTGGCGGAAGATGCTGACGCTGCCGTGCCAGAAGGTCGGCTGAGGCAGGCGTCCGGCGAGGGCCCAGGAGCGGGTGGTGGGGTCGAAGGCTTCCACCACGTCCGACAACTCAAAGGTGTTGTCGTAACCACCGGAGACAAAGAGTTTACCGCCCAAGGCTGCAACGCTTCCTCCAACGTGCACCTGGGGAAACAGACAGGAAATACATCAACGATATGAAAAATAAATGGACTTTTACTTTGTTGTTTATCAGTTTTGGGGCTAAAACTAAAACTGAATTAATATAATAAAAAGGACTGTTAGTAAAATAATTAAAATGAGGTAAAAATAAGGGTAAAAATTAGGGTTGGGCAAGTTAACTCGTTTCAATCGAGTTAACTCAAGTGATGAGTTAACTTGATTAATTATTTTATCTCGCATTAACTCAGGTTTGATTATTTATTGTTTTATTGTGAAAGTCAGGCTTTTATTTTGTGAAAGTCTGTTGCTGACTGCTGCAGAACAGGAAAAAAGAAAATAATTGGCGGATAAACAATCGAGTTAACTCATCACTTGAGTTAACTCGATTAAAACGAGTTAACTTGCCCAGCCCTAGTAAAAATATAAAACTAGACACTATTATCATATCAGCATGAATCTGTTTTTCTTGCTTTAAGAAAAAAAGGAATATTTGGATGATTAAAAATGTGTCACAACAAAAAAACTGATGCTACAGAATAACATAAAGCTGGTTAAAGATATAGATATGTGTAAAATAAAATAAAAAGCGGTAGAAAAAAAGATAAATAAACCAACTTGAGGTTAAAGGAAAACTAAAAGTGAATAAATATAATAAAAAGGACTGTTAGTAAAATAATTAAAATGAGGTAAAAATAAGGGTAAAAATATATATATCTAGACACTATTATCATATCAGCATGAATCTGTTTTTCTTGCTTTAAGAAAAAAAGGAATATTTGGATGATTAAAAATGTGTCACAACAAAAAAACTGATGCTGCAGAATAACATTAAGCTGGTTAAAAATATAGATATGAGTCAAATAAAATAAAAAGCGGTAGAAAAAAAGATAAATAAACCAACTTGAGGTTAAAGGAAACATATAAAACTGACTTTTTAAGTAATATCAATATAATCAAATAGATTTAAAGTAAATAACCAAGCTGATATATTTGACCACATTCGCTCATCCATCACTTTGGTTCATGTGTGTGTTCATCACCATCTTTGGAGCTGTTGACGCAGAGAGATCATGAAGAACGAAAGCAGAGAAACACATGGTGTGAAATACAAACCTGGGTCATCGGACTTATCATGTCCCACTTGTTCTTTTGGGGATTATAAACATCCACCTCCGCTGAGTCATCCCTACAAATAGAGACACACCAAAGTCAAGCCACTGACAAAAACAACCCATGATTCAAATGTTAACTATTGAACCAGTCACATCTTATCAACAATAATCAATTATATCCTCAGGTTTACTGCGTTAGAGAAAGTCTGTGATCTTTTATTGTTATAAATTCATGTAGTTTTATTATAAGTTGACTGAAAGCTCATATAACCACAACCTTAAGAAAAGGTCCAGCACTTCAAAACCTATGTATTAAAAAGTGTTACTAACCAAATTTACCTTAAGGGCAAGTTTTAAGTACTCACTCTGCAAACAAACACCAAGTTATAAAATGTTTTATTATAACACAATATGAGCCACTCTTAATAGAATTATAAATTCATGTGGTTTAATTATAAATTGACTGAAAGCTCATATAACCCAAAGTGTTCTCGTGATCTTACAGACTTTAGAATGTAAATAAGAAATCAAAAAATATATTTTACATTAGAAAACGACCAGAATGTAAATGTAAGCAACTCAAGAAAAGATTGTGCACCTTCTTTGTATTTAATAGAAGAATGAGTGCATGTGTGCAAAGTGTATAAGCTACTGGAAGATCTAAATTTCCCTCGGGATTAATAAAGTATCCATCTATCTATCTATCTATCTATCTATCTATCTATCTATCTATCTATCTATCTATCTATCTATCTATCTATCTATCTATCTATCTATCTATCTATCTATCTATCTATCTATCTATCTATCTATCTATCTATCTATCTATCTATCTATCTATCTATCTATCTATCTATCTATCTATCTATCTATCTATCTATCTATCTATCTATCTATCTAATTACTCACTCTGCAGACAAACCAAATGTTATCAAATGTTTTATATATAACAAGCACGTACTTTCTGAATTTCTCTTAATTAATAACACAATATGAGCCTCTCTATATAAAACCATAAGGAAGGTTCCAGAGAAATGAGGGAACTACAGGAGCCATGAAGAGAAACCTTCTCAGATTCAGTTCAGATGTGAAACTGTAAAAACATCGGTTTCCTTCTGACCTGACGAAGTAGATGAGGCCGTTGAGGGTCAGCGTTTTGGGCGTGAAGGACCACGGAGGCAGCTGACCACAGTTCACCATGACCCAGCGGTTGGCGTCCGAGTCGTAGCTCTGGATGGCCATGGTGTCCTCTCCGGTGAGGCAGCCGATGGCGTACAAGCGTCCGTTGCACGCCGTGGTGGAGCAGTTGTCCATCGGGTGCAGCATGGCGGGTAGCGCCTCCCAGCAGTCCAGGGCGTGGTCGTAGCGCTCGGTGCTGTCCGACGCCACCACGTAGAGCTGACCCTTCACCACGCAGGAGCTGTGGTACTCGCGGGCCTTCAGCATGGGCGCCGCCTCGGTCCACTCGTTGACGCTGGACTTGTAGCGCCACACGCCATCGTAGAGGCGAGCGCCGTCGGAGCCGCCTGACAGACGCAGGGATGAAACCATGACAAGTGGCATGGAAAATATCTTTATCCGCTGTTATATGTATTATAAACAAAACTAAATCCAGAAAAGGGTTGTCTTCCTTCACTGAGGTCCCTGTGCACTTTTTGAAATCAATATGAAATCATTGCCAAAGTAAATCTAAAACCCTTTTCACAGGAAAACTAATGAACATCAACAGGGGAATATGCTTTGAATAAAATCAGGACGTTTTGGTGGGAGTTAATACTTGAAGCTCTTTTGTTGCCGTTAAAAGTCAGTGAAGCTTCTGATAGTTTCAAATACAGAAACTCTGACATCTTAAATGTGCAAAATAAACTGTATCAGAGGTGAAATCGGACTAAATCTGCCTGTAGACGTAATAATTATTTCTGTCGAGTCACTGAGCTAAATGCTAATCTCATGGTTCGTCATCAGTCTCCTTCCATCTCTGACTCAAGGTCTCAGATGATGTGTCGAGGGAAACTCAAGCGAACAATGCTGGTGATGATATTGATGATGACACCACTGGCATCCTGGCAGCACATCATGTCCCGTCTTACTCACACACCCACAGAGACACACACAGACACACACACACAGACACACACACACACAGACAGACACACACCAGCCAAAGAGACGGCGGTTTATTTATAAGCCCTCACGCCTGACGACCAATTCATAATACGAAGGAACAGGAGTGGAAATGTACTGACTGACACACACTGCAACTGTAACCACTGTAACCACGGTAACCACGGTAACCACTGTAACCACGGTAACCACTGTAACCACTGTAGCCACACGGTCTCTGGAGCTCCCCGACACAGTGTTGTGTAGAAGAGTGTGTTGTAAAGATGCTTGAGTGTCATTGATTGTCTTACCGGTCACGTACATGTCGTTTCCCAGGGCAGCTATACTGTAGCCCCCCCCGAGGTGGTCCGGGAACTCGGCCAGGTAGCGCCACTGTCCCGTCTGGGGGTTGTAGCAGTCCACCGTGACCAGCTCGTCACAGTCCTGGTCGCAGCCGCCCACCACCACCAGGATTTCTGCCAGGCCCGTGGACGGGCGTGGGCGCATGCGGTGGCAGGGCCGGTCGTGGCGGTCGTACTCGCAGGACTGGAAGCTGCGGGCTTCGTTGACCATGCGCAGGCAGGTGGGCGACAGGTAGACCAGCGGGTCGCTCTCCACGTGGGCCAACAGGAAGAACCTCCTGACGAACGGGAGGCGGACCTGCTGGAGGAGCTCGGGCCAGTAGTGGAGCCGCCGCTGGAGGTCGCACTTCACCCAGCGCACCGCGATCTGATAAACCGTCTCCTCCTTGTCCACGCCCAGCTCGTTATCGGACATGAACTCCAGCAGGCGCTTCCAGGGCAATCGCTCAAAGTCCATCCCCTTCGCCAGCTCCATGATGTTCTTCAGGACAAAGCGGCGAGCGCTGGTTGCCAGCTCTCTGCAGGCGAACGCCTCCGCAAAGTCCTGGATCTCCAAGCAGTTGGAGATGTCCAGCCGCTGCTCCAGGAACGCACAGCAGGCTTCTTTCACCGAGGGGAACTGAAACAGATCGGCCGTCTTCAGGAGCAGGTCCACGTTGTCCTGAGTGACGGTGACCCGGCCCGTGTAGCAGAAGTCCACCAGCAGACCCAGGAGCTCGGCCGACACCTCGTGCAGAACCACCCGGTCCATGACGCTCTCCCTCAGCGTTCCTGTGAACATGGCCCGGAAGTAGGTGCTGGCGGCGGCCAACACGGTGCGGTGGCAGTGGAACTCGCGGCCCTCGGCACAAAGAGTCACATCGAAAAACTTCCTCTCGGCTCTGAGTTCGTGGATTCCCCGAAGGAGGTTGAAGGCGTGAGCCGTGTCGAAGAACGGCAGCGTGGACGGCTGCGTCTGCAGGACGGGCTTCTCCGGCTCGGCTCGCTCTGGTGGATCCATCTCTGGTGGTGGTGATCAGAACGTTGATTTCATCTGTGGGACAGAGAAAGTTTAAATCAACCTGGTACAACTAACAATTCCTTTCATTATCGATTCATTTGCTGATTTTTTCTTGTTTAATAATTAGTTTGTTTCATAAAATATCGAAAAAAACGTTTCCTGACAATTCAACATTCAATTTCTCACAATTGAGAAGCAAACATTCATGAATTGATTATTAGACCTGATGATTGATGGAAACTCAGGGGTCTACAATGCTAAAGATAATGAGAAATATCTATATTGTATAATTTCATTCAAGAAAAGTTTCACAGTTTAAAAACAAAAGATTTATTAAGTTTCATATCTGCCTCTTCAATCCCAGATGAAATGCTTAAAAGCAAATACAAGCCAAGTAGCGAATAACAGCAGAGACATTAAAGCCATTTTCCTGATTAATAAATAGTTGTTCAATAAAATATCCCAAAAATTGTTTCCTGAAGCCAAAACAGACATCTTCAAATCACTTGTTTTGACTTTCAACATTCAAATTCTCACAACTGAGAAGCAAATCTATTAATTTTTATTATTAGAATTGATGATTGATGGAAACTCAGGGGCCTATATTGCTAAAGATAATGAGAAATATCTATAATGTTTATTTTCATTCAAGAAAAGTTTCCCAGTTCAAAAACAAAAGATGTATTAAGTTTCATATCTGCCTCTTCAATCCCAGATGAAATGCTCAAAAGCAAATACAAGCCAAGTAGCGATCACAGCAGAGACATTAAAGCCGACGTTTCACCGATGTTACCGGACATATGTTCGAATAAACTGAAATTCAAATCAATAATATAACTAACAACTCCTTTCATTATCAATGAATTTGCAAATTTTTTCTTGTTTAATAATTAGTTTGTTTCATAAAATATCGAAAAAAACGTTTCCTGAACCCGAAAAGACAATTCAACATTCAATTTCTCACAATTGAGAAGCAAACATTCATGAATTGATTATTAGAACTGATGATTGATGGAAACTCAGGGGCCTATAATGCTAAAGATAATGAGAAATATCTATAATGTATATTTTCATTCAAGAAAAGTTTCACAGTTTAAAAACAAAAGATGTATTAAGTTTCATATCTGCCTCTTCAATATCAGGAATCGCTTAAAAGAAAATACAAGCCAAGTAGCGAATAACAGCAGAGACATTAAAGCCAAAATTAAAGCCATTTTCCTGATTAATAAATAGTTGTTCAATAAAATATGATTATTAGAATTGATGATTGATGGAAACTCAGGGGTCTATAATGCCAAAAGTTAATGAGAAATATCTATAATGCAATTTCATTCAAGAAAAGTTTCACAGTTCAAAAACAAAAGATGTATTAAGTTTCATATCTGCCTCTTCAATCCCAGATGAAATGCTTAAAAGCAAATACAAGCCAAGAAGCGAATAACAGCAGAGACATTAAAGCCAAAATTAAAGCCATTTTCCTGATTAATAAATAGTTGTTCAATCAAATATCCCAAAAATTGTTTCCTGAAGCCAAAACAGACATCTTCAAATCACTTGTTTTGACAATACAACATTTTAATTCTCAAAATTGAGAAGCAGATCTATTAGTTTATTATTAGAATTGACGATTGATGGAAACTCAGGGGTCTATAATGCCAAAAGTTAATGAGAAATATCTATAATGTATAATTTCATTCAAGAAAAGTTTCACAGTTTAAAAACAAAAGATGTATTAAGTTTCATATCTGCCTCTTCAATCCCAGATGAAATGCTTAAAAGCAAACACAAGCCAAGTAGCGAATAACAGCAGAGACATTAAAGCCAAAATTAAAGCCATTTTCCTGATTAATAAATAGTTGTTCAATAAAATATGATTATTAGAATTGATGATTGATGGAAACACAGTGGTATATAATGCCAAAAGTTAATGAGAAATATCTATAATGCAATTTCATTCAAGAAAAGTTTCACAGTTCAAAAACAAAAGATGTATTAAGTTTCATATCTGACTCTTCAATCCCAGAGGAAATGCTTAAAAGCAAATACAAGCCAAGTAGCGAATAACAGCAGAGACATTAAAGCCGACGTTTCACCGATGTTACCGGACAATGAACATAGGTTTTAATAAATTGAAATTCAAATCCATAAGCTGCTCTGTCCCTACCTGACTTCCTTAGATACGTTAAACAATCCCAGAGAACAAGCGTCTAGATTATTCAACAGCGCTGCTCGACCCGAGAGTTCCACCAGCTCCTTACTTGTGTTTAAGAAAGAGAGCTCGCTTGTGCTCCGGGTCTATTAATACACCAGCAGTGTCCAGTTCCAGAGGGGGGGGGGGCTTTGGGGCGAACACCTAACATGCCGTGAGCTGACGCTGTAGGGAGAGAGTGTAGACCCCGCCCCTCCCCTTTTTCTACTGGTATGTGTCTGTGGTCAGCCAGTGAGAGGAAGTCGTCATCGAGAGGAGCGAGAAGAATCCAGAGCAAACACACACAGAGCTTCCTGTCGGAGGCTTCGTCCACAAGATCAGAAGTTTACATCTGAAAACACGTCCACGTTGCTCCAGAGTTTCAGAGAAGACAGAAGGTTGGAAACAAGGCAGAGTGATGACCCGGTTTTATTTTGAAAAGGATGATGTAAACACACTCAAACGTCTTTTGAGTCACGATTCGTCAGACTCCGATCACATGACCTCCTTTTCAGAATTAGCCTGTCGATTCACCAAACAAATATGAAAGTTACAGCTTCTGAAATATGAGCTTGTTACTGGTCCTCGTCTTAAACTACAGTAAATTGGATTCCAGATTATGTATTTAGTAAATTAATCGGCAGAAATGTTTTTCTTAATTTGATGATACACTTATCAAAACAGAAGAGCCACTAGAGAAGCTGAAGCTTGAAAATCTATATATTTGGGTTATGAGCTTTTGCAGACCTCATCAAGAATGTTTAAATCAACACTCGTACTACAGAATATTTATTATTATTAATTAAAATTTAAAAAATAATTATATAATTATTCTATGAACCCTTATATGGATTATTTTCTGTCCCTACATTCTGTTTTTTTTAATTCTGAAATAGTCTATATGATACAACAATCTTGAAAACGATGATGTAAACACACTTAAACGTCTTTTGAGTCATAATTCTTCAGTCTCCGATCACATGACCTCCTCTCGGAAGAGAATAACTAACATTAGCCTGAAGACTCACCAAACAAATATGAAAGTTACAGCTTCTGAAATCCGACCTTCGTAATTACGAAATGAGTAAATTAATCAGCAGAAATTTTTTTTTTAATTTGATGATACACTAATCAAAACAGAGGAGCCACTAGAGAATTCTGTTGCTAGTTGAAGCTTTGAAATTAATATATTTGGGTCATGAGCAGTTGCAGCCTTCATCAAGAATGTTGAAATCAACACTCGTACTACAGAATATTTTTATTCTTTTCTGTTTGTTTTAAAAACCTGACCCTAAATTCTGTTTTTTTTAATTCTGAAATAGTTTATATGATGATAAAACAATCTTTCTATTTATAGCTTCCTATAACTCCTTGCAGCTTACAGAGAGGTACAGTGGATTTAGACCTTGTGTTGTGGATTAAATTTCAGGTCTACATTCCTGTAAAATCGCCAGGAGGAAAAAAAAAGCTAAAATACTTGAACAGACTTTTGTTGACTTCACATGGACGTGAATTTAACGGCCAATCCGAGGCTCCTGTCAACATTGGGAGATGATCATTCCTTCTCGAAATACACAGGTATCTCTTTACAGAGATTTGTTTAAAGGCTGTAATAAGGCCCCTGGTCCTCTGGCCAAAGGACTTAGCTCACATTCCACACCGGGGTTCAACAATGCAGCGGTGCTCTCGGCTCGGAGGGATCAAACTGAACCCGTGAAGGGCAGACAGGGCCTCACAACCAGGGTTGCAAAGGGACCGAAAGTTTCCGGTAAATTTCCAGAAACTTTCCGGAAACTTTCCATGGGAAGTTAAGCTCGGAAATTTTGGGAATTTAAAAAAAAAAAAAACTACGCAAATGAAACGCTGAGCAATAAAAACATCCTTCAATACTCTATTTTAAAGATGTAAAGATGCGTTCTTCCATCACATGCACAGATAACTCCCAGCATGCTTCACTCTACAGCAGGGCTATTGAGGCCTGCTGTAGAGTGCAGGACTAGTCAGGTAAGTTTCCATGATATTACTGGGAAAATATATTAGTATGCTGATTGAGGATTGTTCATCTGTTCATCTAGACTATTTCCATTCATTTATCCATCAATTGTAAAATATGTTTACAGACGATTCCAATTGTTTGGCTAACTATTTATATCTCTGGCATTGCATTAGTGTTTTTTTACAAACTTTTTTCTCATCTTATTCTACAGAACAATGCCACGTGCACTCTCTCATGTGTGGAGACATTTCACCCCATCCAATGTAGAAGGAAAGGCTGTGTACATTTGCAAATACTGTGCAAAGACCTATGTTAAGAATGACACAACGATGCAGAAGCATATAGTCAAGTGCCCAAAGTTTCCTCAGGGCTCAAATCAGCCTATGACAAAACAACATGTTTATATTTATGTCTGTATATGACAAGGTAAATACATTTAGTATAAATTATCCACACAATATCCAGTTTATTCCCGTTAATTCGCGTTAATTCCCGTGTATTCCTGTATATTCCCATGGAAAGTTTCCAGCTTTGAATATTCCCGGAATTTAGCAACCCTACCCACAACCCAGATCTGCACTGGAAACACACATCTTCCTCCCTCGTGTTTAAGCAATCGTCTTTATGTTAGAAGGGAAATGGCTTCTCCTTACATAGCAGTGATGAGCTTTCCTTTCCTCCAGTCGTTTCAGTGATTTCTTACGACTCCTGTCCCGCGTGCAAATGCTAAAAATGTCTCTTCCCAGGAAAGCAGCTCAGTCATTCAACAATAACATCTGGTCTTCGTCTTCCATGTTTTGGACCGTTTTATCTCTTTTCCCCTTCTCGCATTATCACGAACATAAAACATGAGGATGGCTTCAAAGTGCAGCAGGGAAGGAAGGAAGGAAGGAAGGAAGGAAGGAAGGAAGGAAGGAAGGAAGGAAGGAAGGAAGGAAGGAAGGAAGGAAGGAAGGAAGGAAGGAAGGAAGGAAGGAAGGAAGGAAGGAAGGAAGGAAGGAAGGAAGGAAGGAAGGAAGGAAGGAAGGAAGGAAGGAAGGAAGGAAGGAAGGAAGGAAGGAAGGAAGGAAGGAAGGAAGGAAGGAAGTGTGTTGAGCAACTTGTGTTTACCAACCGGCTCCAGGAATAACTAGAAGACATTTATACTGGAGGGAGGGACATGGCAGAGACACAATCCCACAGCTATGAGGGAAGAGCACAGAGAGAGCAGTGTAACAGCCAGGCATCTGCCCCCCCCCCCTTCGCCATATAGGTGGCATGGTCTCTGAGCCCCCCCCCCCCCCAGCTGTCATCAGGTACCATAACAGTACACGTCTGTCTTTCCCCTGGAGATGAACTCATGACCTCTGGCTGTATTCTGGATAAAAACACTCTCAGGATGCTACTCACAAGTAGAACCTGAGTCAAATGGATTTCTGGGGACTGACTGATGTCGATATATATATCTTAAAAAAATGTATTTGGCAATGATTCCTAAGATAACAAAAATGGAACTGATGCTTGATATTTTACAGATTAACTCAACTTTGAATAAACAGGTGGACAGACATCTGTGCAGCTTCAGGGTTCTGCAGCGTCTTTCAGTTTTATGAGTAACATCCGGTCTATAACTCCAGAGGAGGGTTGGTGGGTGTATATTTTTATATATATTTTTCTTATCCTTGAAAAGGTTGATGAGAGGTTCTGTGACTTCAGTCGGGAAGAATAAAGATGAATGAAGATGCACAAACTACTGCAAACACAGACACTGAGATAAGTTTAAAGTGAGAAATGGCAACTTTCTACGAAACATATTTTCATATTGTCTGACAGCGGTTGAAAACACAAAGATATTGAATTTCATTATCAGTTCATCTGCTGATTAGATTTTAAATCTTCACGTTGTAATGTGGACGAGGCTGAAATGCATCTGCACGAGTTCTGCAAACATCTGTAAAAACTTTACTCTCAGATATTGGAGCACAAATACAAAAGGCAACAAACTCAGATTACAAAAAAACACAAAGCATCATCTTGTTTCATTTAAAGTGAAGAACAGAGTTGGCTTAGTTCACTGGCTGCAGGGTCTGAGTCAGATCAACAGGTTCATTACAGTTTGGCTTCCAACAGTCCCGACTATTCATCTGCTCTGTGCATTTGAACTGGTAAATCACCAGCACTCCACATACTGGTGTACAGTGTGTACAGTGTGTTCTGCATGTCTCTGTCCCAGTGAGACCGACGCCCCTTACTGGTGCAAGCTGGTAATTACCGATAACGACAGTGAAACAACTCGACTGTGAACGACCTTCCTCAAACTCGGCTGTTCACGTGTATTATTCTGGTTTGAAAGGTTTGAAAAGTTTGAAATACAAACTGGTGGGATCTTTTCCTGCAGTTATACAGACATTCTTTACCGGAGCATGACTCAGCAGCTTTTGCTCAGTGAGACAGCTGCTCTCTCTCAGTGCAGACATCAGAGTGACACAAATCCCTGGTTCCTCCACAGCTGAGTCCGGCCCGGCCATAAAAAGGCAACCGTGGAACCCCCCCCCCTATGAGCAGCAACAAGCCTCAGATAAGAGACATGAAGTCTGGAGAATGTCGGCACAACAGGGTCCAGACTTTCTCCTGAGTTCCACAAATGAAGGACGCTTCGGTCAGACACGTTTTAAAACAACACAAATTATGTGTTTCTGGGTACACACACTAAATCTCAATTCATTTTTACAGCATTCAAAGAAGCTCACATGACAATTGACCTGTCACAACAAAACTTTATCAACACGTTTCCTTGCATTTCCTCGAGATACTGGTTTTAATTGTTGTTTTTAAATATTAGATTAGATTAGATTAGATTAAACTTTATTGTCATTGCACAGTACAAGTACTTATACAACGAAATGCAGTTCAGCATCTAACCAGAAGTGCAAAAAAGGCAGTAAAAGTGCAGAGTATTAATGTGAAAATGTAAATAAATAAGATCTGTACAGTAACAAATATATATGGAATATTACAATATTAACAGGAATTGTAAGATATAAGGACGATGAATACAAAAATATAAATATGAATACACTATAGGCTGGGTATACAGTAATAAAAAAATATGTTTGTTTTAAACTTTTCACTGGAACGCAATGTCCCAGTAATTTGGTTCTGGAATCTTTTAAATATCTCTGTTCCTCTGTCGTTACCATGGTTACAGTGAAAAGTTATACTCTTAATTTGCACAATAAGGCCATCTGCTAGTTCCTGAAATTGTCCACAACTTTAGCTGAACGAATAAAGACTCTTGAAAGATTGGATAATTGGTTTGTAAATGATTTCTTATGGTAGAACTCGAGCTGATGACTATAACTTTATGAGTTTTAATAAAAGGTGAACCACAGGGATCTATACCAGGTCCACTATTATTCATAATTTAAAACATAAACCGCAGAGTAATGTGCATATTAAAGTGAAAATGTAAATAAATAGATCTGTACAGTAAGAAATATATATGGAATATTACAGTATTAACAGGAATTGTAAGATATAAGGACGATGAATACACTATGAGCAGGATAAAAATATAAATATATATAAATATGAATACACTATAGGCGGGATATACAGTAGTAAAAAAATATGTTTGTTGTTTTAAACTTTTCACTGGAACGCAACGTCCCAGCAATTTGGTTCTGGAATCTTTTAAAGATCTCTGTTCCTCTGTCGTTACCATGGTTACGGTCAAAAGTTATACTCTTAATTTGCACAATAATGCCATCGGCTAGTTCTGGAAATTGTCCACAACCTTAACTGAACGAATAAAGACTCTTGAAAGATTGGATAATTGGTTTGTAAATTATTTCTTATGGTAGAACTCGAGCTGATGACTGTAACTTTATGAGTTTTAATAAAAGGTGAACCACAGGGATCTATACCAGGTCCACTATTATTCATAATTTAAAACATAAACCGCAGAGTAATGTGCTAATAAAGTGAAAATGTAAATAAATAGATCTGTACAGTAAGAAATATATATGGAATATTACAGTATTAACAGGAATTGTAAGATATAAGGACGATGAATACTCTATGAGCATGATAAAAATATAAATATGAATACACTATAGGCTGGGTATACAGTAGTAAAAAAATATGTTTGTTGTTTTAAACTTTTCACTGGAACGCAACGTCCCAGCAATTTGGTTCTGGAATCTTGTAAAGATCTCTGTTCCTCTGCCGTTACCATGGTTACGGTGAAAAGTTATACTCTTAATTTGCACAATAATGCCATCGGCTAGTTCCTGAAATTGTCCACAACTTTAGCTGAAACTTGAAAGATTGGATAATTGGTTTGTAAATGATTTCTTATGGTAGAACTCGAGCTGATGACTGTAACTTTATGAGTTTTAATAAAAGGTGAACCACAGGGATCTATACCAGGTCCACTATTATTCATAATTTAAAACATAAACCGCAGAGTAATGTGCTAATAAAGTGAAAATGTAAATAAATAGATCTGTACAGTAAGAAATATATATGGAATATTACAGTATTAACAGGAATTGTATGATATAAGGACGATGAATACACTATGAGCAGGATAAAAATATAAATATATATAAATATGAATACACTATAGGCGGGATATACAGTAGTAAAAAAAATATGTTTGTTGTTTTAAACTTTTCACTGGAACGCAACGTCCCAGCAATTTGGTTCTGGAATCTTTTAAAGATCTCTGTTCCTCTGTCGTTACCATGGTTACGGTGAAAAGTTATAATCTTAATTTGCACAATAATGTCATCGGCTAGTTCTGGAAATTTCCACAACTTTAGCTGAATCTTGAAAAATTGTTATAATTGGTTTGTAAATTATTTCTTATGGTAGAACTCGAGCTGATGACTGTAACTTTATGAGTTTTAATAAAAGGTGAACCACAGGGATCTATACCAGGTCCACTATTATTCATAATTTAAAATATGAACAGCCTTGTTGGATTCATGATAACATCCAGATGTCAGATTCACAGCTGGGCCCGAATCCACATGTAGAGCCAGATGTTCCAAGTGACGTATGAAGGTTGTTATTATTATACATAAGTTTAAGCTAACTTCCAGGATGCAAACGAACTTTAGCCACAGTTTATAACGGGTTAGAACACAGGTTGTTGTTTATCATATTAAAGATTATGAAGATGATGAAGCTCCGGAGGTTTCCTGCAGCGTCACCGCGGGAAGCAGCGACTTTAGAAACTGACCTGAGTTCTTCTGCAGCTGAGGAGGAAGAAGAGGACAAGTCCACTTTGTCCCGGGTGGACAAGAGGGACGGACACAGGAGACAGGAGGGATCGAACCCGCGGCTAAAGAGACTCAGGCCTCATCTTCTGCTGCTTCCTGTCCGCCATGACACCCTGCACACATACGACGCCTTCACGGGCCCTCGGAAATATCAGCGCCAGCAGCAGTGGACGAGTCTGTACCACAACAATAACTGCATAATAGTCGTATTATAAATGTTATCTTTATTATAACTATACAACTACTGCTAGTGCTAATATTAATAATATTTATATTACTAATGATAACAACATTATTCATAATTTCAAGAGAATTAACGAGAAGGTGAATAAGAATGATTACTATATAATATACTTCTAATACTAGTGCAACTACTTCTAGTAATAATACAAATAAAAATAATATTTCCATGATTATTATAAAACTGCTATTACTTTTAGGAATAATATTAACACAAACAAGAAGAAGATGAAGACGAACAAGAACGATATACCATCATTACTATACTATTAAAACTGGTACATCTACTGCTAGTAATACAAATACAAATAATAATAATTCCACTATTACTATAAAACTACTACTAGTTCTACTTCTAGGAATAATAATAATAACAGAAACAAGAAGACAAAGATGAGTAAGAATGATATACCATCATTACTACACTGCTACTACTAGTTCTAGTAATAATAATAACAGAAATAATAAGAAGACAAAGAAAAAATAGTTGCACTTGGAACTGTCACCTTCAGCTCAGAACAGCACAGGTTGTAAGATTCAAATTCTTCAAAGTTTCCAGAAAGGATATTTTCAGTGGAGTAAAAACCAACTTACAAAGGGCTTCTCAAATGAAAAGCACAAGTAACCAGGATTGCTCAACCCGGGAAAGTACCAACTATGAAATACAATTTCTAACATTTCTAGGACTGCAAAGCAGCATTGAACGGGCCCGAGCACATGTATTTTGAAGCGTTGCATGTGTTTAGCCTGAAAAAAATAAGTAATAAATACAACAACTTCATTTTCACACTGATCAGTAGGTGGCGCTATGACCCTGAGGAAATATTGACACATAGAGCTGTTCAGGCTTGGACTCTGATCATGAGACAGAAGTTTGGTGCTGATAGGACAATGCAGAGTGGAGTTATGACAACACCATCTCCTTTTTCGTTTGTCTGGTCATGATACACCTGTGTATCAATTTTTGTGAAGATCGGTCAGTGTGAACACGTTCCGGGGGTCTCGGGGGGCACCGTTGAGCCATTTTGCCACGCCCATTGCAAATTATTCCAGAATACGTACATTTTCACCACTTTCTAATTTTTTGCAAATTTTGGCAAGAACTTGAGCATGTTAAAGCCCTCAAAAGCCAGTTAATTTGCCTGAATAATAATAATCCTTACCATTTCAATAGGGCCTCACTGTCTGTCAGTGTTTAGATACGATGTTGTTATCAAATCTAAAACCTTAAAATGTTTTGTTCTTTGTTATACTAGTATTCCAGGTATTAGATTTATCAATCTGCATCCTACCTGAAAGACTAAACAAATGTATACTGCAGGCTTGATTAAAACATAGGAAGCAATATATTATCGAGAAAGCTGATATAGAACTAAGTCAGTTGAAGAGCAAATACTGAGATTATTCCACCAGCTTTGCATTTGTAAATTGGTGTTTTGAATTATATAAATATAAATTGCTAAACTTGAATCTCAATCAGATTCGGGAGTAAAAACAAATTAAATAAATTAATAAAAAAAACCTGTCAGACAGCCTTAAAAACAACAATATTATATATTATATTATATCTTAACAAACTATACTGTTACACACAAATACTACATTATGCATTTTCTGTGTTGATTTTCTGTTTTACTCAATTTATAAAGAAGTCATTTGAAGCAGAATCTTGCTCTTTGAAAAAACTTTAATTGATAAATCCTTAAATATTTGGGGGGTTGAATATTTCTGATTGCAACTTTACATACATCGTACTCTCACGGCTGTAAAAGGTTAGCCTACCATATACAAATGAACTTGGTATTAACATGAACACGGCTTCAATGTAACAAGTAATCACATGCTAGGTAATGACAAAGACGTTCAACAACAACACAAAGTCATAGGTTTACTTTTCTGGCAGACAATGTTCCAAACCAGATGCCTCCAGGCTCCAGCTGAGCTTGGCTCGCCTCGTCTGGTTTTAAACTTCCTTTAAGTTCCCCGTAACTTCTGCAAAAAAGGGTCAACATTTCCAAAATTCCTGAGCTTAACTTCCTGTGGAAAGTTTCCAGAAAGTTTCCGGAAATGTTCCGACCCTCTGCAACACTAATCAGGATCAACACAGGTTCTTAAACATCACACAACCTGATTTCTACTTTGATTTAGAAAACAACAGCAACATCAGTTCTTTCAAACACATTAATGTCAGTGTAATTATAGATTTCTGTCTTTGCGAAGTGAGAACTAAATATGTGTGATAAAGGAAGGTCAGTGTTTGATTGACAGCTGATCTCTGTGCGGAGCAGAAACGTCACCACGACGAACTTTGATCAACAAACATGGAGAAAAAGAAGTTAAAGATTTACACACAGATTCTAAATCACTGCTTTTAATGACTCGAGTCTATTTGAGTTTACAGAACTCAGCTGTGGATTCAGAAAAAACCCCAACCCCAGCATAGAGAGGCTGAGTGAATGTGGTTTGGACTCTGTGGAGGAGAGTCATGGTGTCAGAGACGCTGTAGAAGGACAGAACACCTGCTCTGTGATCCAGGTACACTCCTACTCTGGAGGACCAAGGACCTGACACTCGAGTCCAGATGCGGTTGTAACGAAAGTAATAACCGCATCCATTACAAATTAATGACCAAGATTTATCATTGTATCCAAATAGACATTCTGAGCCTCCTGCTCTGCTGATATTCTTGTATGTGACTGCTACACAAACTCCTCTCAACCACACCTCCACCTCCACCTCCCAGTAACAACGTCCGATCAGCCTCTCTCTACTCAGGACCTGACTATAACCAGTGAATCTGTCTGGGTGACCAGAATAAGCCATTTTTTTCTGCAGACGTGTTACTTTTCTGTTTCCCTCAGATAATAACAGACGTTTGTTTACTGTGTTTGGATCCAGTGTGATTTCCTGTGAATATTTTAAGAAGTCAGCTCTGGTCTCTGGCTCTGGTTGTCGCAGTAAAACATCCACTTGAGACACAATCTGTAAAATCTCTGTCTCTGTCTCACTCAGAATGTCCTGTAGTTGACCTCTGACCTGTGACAAAGCTGCTGTCACGTCCTCAAAGTACCTCAGAGGACCGATCCTGATGCTGGATGAGGGTGTAGATTCACTGAGTGGTGACAGTGAGGGGTAGTTGTGTAGAAACTGGTTGTGATCCTCTGTGTCTGAGAGCTGCTTCAGTTCATGGTCTTTCCTCTTCAGCTCAGTGATCTCCTGCTCCAGTCTCTCCTGAAGCTCTCTGACTCGACTCACTTCAGTTTCCTGCTGGGATCTGATCTGCTGCTTCACATCAGAGCTTCTTTTCTCCAGCAGATGGATCAGCTCAGTGAAGATCTCCTCACTGTCCTCCACTGCTTTGTCAGCAGAGCCATTGAAAGCCTCCTCCTCCTGTTGAAGCAGCTTCAGGTCTTTCTCTGTGTCCTGGACTCTCTGCTGGATTGTTTGTCTCCTCGGCCCGAGCTCTCTCTGCCTCTCAGTCCTTTCTGCTGCAGCTGACACTGTGTCGTGGTCTTTATGTTCATCCATAGAGCAGAGATAACAGATACACTGCTGATCAGTGCGGCAGAATATCTTCATCACCTCGTCGTGACGAGAGCAGATGTTCTCCTGGAGCTTCGCTGAGGGCTCCACCAGCTTGTGCTTCTTAAATGGAGCTGACTGAAGATGAGGCTGGAGGTGTTTTTCACAAAAAGAGGCCAAACAATTCAAACAGGACTTGAGAGCTTTCTGTTTTCTCCCTGTGCAGAAATCACAGGCCACATCTTCAGGTCCAGCATAGCAGTGATCAGCAGGAGCAGCTAGGAGTCCAGTCTTCTTCAGCTCCTCCACTAAATCAGCTAACATGGTGCTTTTCACCAGGACAGGCCTCGGTTTGAAAGTCTGTCTACACTGAGGACAGCTGTAGCTTCTTCTCCCCTCCTCTTTGTCCCAGTGGTTGTTAATACAGCTCTTACAGTAGCTGTGTCCACAGCCAGTAGTCACCGGATCCTTCAGTAGATCCAGACAGATCGAACAGGAGAATCTTTCTCTGTCCAGGTGATTTTCTTGCTGCTCCATTTCAGCTGCTGCCAGAGACTGTAGAACAGGTTCACTACCTCTGAACAGATCTCTGCTCCTCCCCCTCTCGTTCACTCCCTGCAGTGACTCAGCTCCCACAGTTCACAGCTTGTTGTTCACTGGTTCTTAGACTGACACACCTGTGAAGGGAGGAAACACAGACATAACCTGACTGGGAGGAGCTGGTTGTGAGTTTTTATCTGTGTTATCACATCTCAAAGTGCATAGTTGCACTGGGAACTGTCACAACTTAATTTTCACACTGATCAGTAGGTGGTGCTATGACCCTGAGGAAATATTGACACATAGAGCAGTTCAGGCTTGGACTCTTATCATGAGACAGAAGTTTGGTGGTTATAGGACAATGCACAGTGGAGTTATGACAACATCATCTCCTTTGGCAAAGGATGAACCTTCGCCGTACCTCAATGTTTACACAGTTTGAGGAAACGTCCCAATTCTGAGAGAGAGACGTCAGCTTTGCAAGACATAAAGATTCCTCTGATCTTTGACCACTGACACTGCAGGAGTGCAGTCGTTTGTTTACGGCTCATCATCAAAGGATTCATGGTCCATGTATTTCCAATTTTTGAGTTAGTGTGTATCTCCACCTTGTTGTTATGACACTCATCTCAATTTGAAGCTGATCTGATGAAAGCCCTGGTACAAGTACCTCAAAGTAAAAATGTAGAATATGGCCATCTATAGACTTTATGTTTGTCTGGTCATGATACACATGTGTATACATTTTTGTGAAGATCGGTCAATGTGAACGCGTTCCGGGGGTCTCGGGGGGCACCGATGAGCCATTTTGCGACGCCCCTTGAAAATTCGTCCAGAATAAGTAAATATTCACCACTTTCAAATTTTCTGCAAATTTTGGTAAGAATTTCAGCATGTTAAAGCCCTCAAAAAGCCAGTTAATTTGCATGAATAACAATAATCCTTACAATTTCAATAGGGCCTCACTGTCTGTCAGTGCCTGTCAGTGCTCGGGCCCTAATAATACCATTATTACTTACTTATACACCTTTTAATATCTGAAATATCATGTATTATATTATGTCTGACCCTCATGTTCCACAGATGATTGACCTGAGAGTCTGACGGCCTCGGCAGGAACTCCTCAGATCAGATGTTTTATGTTTTGCGTTGGAGTTTCTCTGTGAGTTCTGGACCTTGAGAGAAACTCCTGTTGACATAACTCACAGTCTGTTGCCTCCCATTCGCTGCAGCAACGAAATAAATCTATTGTACCTGAAGCTTTTTGTGGAGCCACATTGTAATAAACTCTTAAATTCAAGTTAGGACAGCGAGGGCCATTGTGAGGGAGCTGTCTTTTACAAGTGCAACCTAATTACAGTGCATGTGAAGCAATAACAGCAAACGGAAATTACCAAATCAACAAATGGCACTGATGTGATGTTGTGGCTGTATCACGCCTCTGCATTAGAGGAGCTGGGCGTCTGGTTTTATTACCAGAGCCAGACTAGTGTTTCCAGTCTGTCAGCGATTACATATATTTACACAAAGAAAAGTTCTAAGTGTCATTGTAGAAAATGTAATCATTAAACCTCAGTCAAGTGAGATGAAATGTCAGCAGCCCTGGTGGAGGACCCTCTACCTAATTTGGCAGCATTACACAATGTCAGCGTGACCCCTGAGTGGAGGACGTCTGTCAGCAGTTCCCGTATCTCCAGCGCCTGTGGCCAGGGAAGTGAAGCCAGAGAGGGTTCAGCAGCAGGTCACGCTTATTCTACAATCAAGGCCATCCTCTCTTTTCTTGCCTTCCCCATTATCCCTCACTGAGGGATGAGCAGCGAAGGTACACAGACCTACATTTGTTCTCCACTGACTGAATCTTAAGCAGTTTATTGAATTAAACATCGTGAAAGCCTCGGTGGATATTACCTGTCAGTGTCCTGCTGGTTCAAATGAGAGCGAAGCGACTGTGAATACCTGATGGATGAATTTATTATTTCACACGGGAATCATCTGAATTCAAAACGCACATTTTACGTCCATAATCTGTGACGATTTATTTTTAGTGCAGGCGAAGATCCAAACGTGTTTTTTTTATTTTATTAGAGCTCCAGGACAGAAGTTAAGAGTCATGTCATAATAGTTGCAGCTTGGACGTCATTAAGTGATGGATCTTTACAAGCAGTGAATGGTTTGTGGCAAATTTCATGGTAATCCATCAAATACGTGTCAACATATTTCAGTCTGAGCCACAAAAGTCAAAGGCCAGAAGATTGCCAAAGACATTATGATTGATCCTTTGCGCTCCGTGGATGTTTGAGTCAAATCTCAAAGTAATCCATCAGACAGACGTCAGGAGGTTTCATTAAAAATAAGACAAATCCATTGCAATCCATGTGATGGTTTTGTTTGACCAACGGAAATCTTGTAAATCATTCTCATGTCTTTTGATTATGTTTCACAGAACAAGAGATAAACTACACAAACCTTTAGTGAAGACTTTGAAATGAAAGTGATCATTTCAACCTCAACAAACCTAAAGAAAGGTTAAGAAATCATTTAACAAAAGGTAATTACGCTGCTTTAATGGCAGGATCGAAGGTCTTGAACGATGTGATGGCTGGTGCAGTAGATACAAAACAACATTGTTTTCAATATTGTTGAATTCTTATGAAAGAATCTGTAAGATTTGTTGATTAACAAAGGTGTAGGGCTATACACTAGGTCCACAGTTGTTGTGTTCTCCACTATGCTCATTAGCCAGGTGCAAACTTTGCCTGTTATTAGCTTCCTGATGAGACTGAAACTAATCAATACATTTGTGTTGAAGCCAAATCCTTGTATTGAAAGTCACTTTGTGTTTGAATAAGACTGAAGTGAACTACATTCACTGCTTTCATACTAATGTCATCCTTTATATTTCTTTAGCAACTTTGAAGGTTAAATAACTAAATTATTAATTTTACCAGGGATGTGAGAACCATATCTAAAATCCTCCCGTCTGAGCTGAGCCTCCCTCTCATTCCTTCATCCCCATCTTTCATCCCTTGTTATTATTCTTCTCATCGTGTGAGGGTCACAGCTTATTGGCTACGAACTCTTGAAAAGCCCTGGATGAAATATCTCCACTCATCCCATATTGTTCCCCCCCTGTGTGTGATCCATGTTGGCTGTTGTGCAGCAACTACACCCGAGTGAGAGACACACGAGACACATTACAATGAGAAACGAGTGTTGACACACGTTCAGTCACTAGATGGAGACATTTTATAGTTTTTTATATTGTTGCCACACGTCTGTCGACCAGAAGCTTTCAAGACAAAAACAATATCTGCCTTTTTAATTTGCTGTGGAACAAAGATGCTCTCGACACAATAAATGCTTCCAGGTAGAATTAAATCGCTTTGGTTGAAAAAAATACTTTACCTCTGTAAAATGATAATTGAGTTTTTCCTAATTCTCGTGTTTTGGTACCAACAAAGCTTATTACAAACAGCCTGCATCAGACCAGCTATGAGTTTAGACCCTGAAGCAGCAGCTGATGACTTCCTGTAAGTGCCTGCTGATATTATAAAGTTTCCATTCCACAGTTAACAAGTGGGTTGCTCCAGATATTCTGAAATCATTTGTCTGAGTCCTAACGTCTGGTTCTACCTATATTACTACTCAGCAAATTGATATTAGTTTTCTCAGCATTTATTTGCATTAGCGACACAACAATGAGTAGATCCAAATTTTTTAGAAACAACTTATAGTATCCAGTGTGTAGGTGTTCATTTAATAAAGTGTACAGTTACCACTTAGTAAGTTATACTAACTGGTACCTTACTAGATATATATGGATATATGGATATATCCATATAGATATATCAATGGTTACTTACTAAACATATTTTAACTTGTAAAACCGCCTGTACATAAGGATCAGGTTCTGTTCTTAGATACAGATAACATCCATTATTAAGAAGAAGATTAGGCTTTAGAAGAGCTTTATACATGTTTAATTATTAATATGAACAGTTGTGTAATGTTGTGTGCACCAAGCAACAAATCAAAATATCACAGTATCATTTTAAATTCTAATATCACAAGAACATTTGTCTGAAAACAGAATGTGTCAGACTATTTTTTCAATTACATGGCAGAAGTATTTTTTAACCTTTAAACTTTAATATGAATTTACACAAATATCTATGTAAGTTATTAAAAGGGAAGAACATTTGCAATTGCACAATCAAACAATCAATCAATCAAACAATCAATCAATCAATCAATCAATCAATCAATCAATCAATCAATCAATCAATCAATCAACTTATTTCTATGTAATTTCTGTGGTCAGAGGCTGTATAAACATCTTCATGGTGCAGTATGGAACTGAGAGGACAGTAGTTACCAGTACAACATATCGACTCTTTATTTCTTGATGTTATACTGTTGCATATTTAAAGGCACAGCACAGTCACTGAGTAAATTATTAATATGACAGACCGCAGCTTTGAATATCAATACGTCTCAGACAGCAAGTGAAAGATCCCACAACACAGAAGTTTGATCGATGTCGTTGAAGAGAAGCGGGATGACACAGCGAAACCAGGACCTTTGATTTATTTTTATTATTGCATCGAGCACATTATGTGCCAAGTAACAGGACAGCATTATATTGGAAAAAGAAAAACTACGAAAGATAAGATAAGTATTTTAAGAATAAATATCAAAATATAAAAAGTGTTTCATTCTGAACCTCTTGATTCACACAACCTGTCCTCCTCTGGGATGTGTTCAAATCGACCCACGTGAGAACCAGAAGAAAGATTCCTGTTCTCAGCTGAACAACTTCAGACCCGTGACTCCTACATAAGTTTGCTGCAACATAATAAGGAGAATAAGAGGATAACTTAGTTTAACCTCAGTTGACAAGTCACCAGAGTTACTTTTACACACAAAGACACACACACAGCTGTTTTCCTTGTTAATAAATATTTGTGTGGACTCTACAGGTTGAACTCCCCGGTCACCACCTATTCCAGAAAAATCTCTGCACCTTAGCACTTTACGTGCCCATAACTCTCTTACTGTATGTATTGTTTTGTTTTATATTGTGTTATATATATATATATATATATATATATATATATATATATATATATATATATATATATATATATTGTTGTTTAATGTCTGATTGTTATTAATGTACAGTGCACCAACCACACCAAGGCAATTTCCTGTAAATATACTTAATTCTGATTCTGATTCTGATATCCAGACACAAGTTGAATTTGTCTTCTTGTCATTTCTTCTATCACAACGTCTTTTAACAATTGTCTGATGAAGAGGATGAAGCTGTTGAATCACCAGAAGCTCAAATCCCTCGGAGTCTGTTGTAGAAAACCAAGCTGTGATGTGCGTTTTGCTTGTTATATAACCTGTGATTATTGTGCTGTGTTAAAATATTAAAGGTCACGTCGTGTTTGGGTTAATTGAAACCGAAAAATCTATCGCCTCTCCACGATGTGACATCTGTGAAGAGCCTGATAATAACACACTCTGGGCTTGTTGTATATGTAGGTGTATTATTTGTGGATTCAGCCGCATAAATTATTGAACAAACTCATCGTTATTGTTCTTCTTTCCTTAATTGTATCGGTTTGCTGCTGGGGCCTGGTCAGCAAACCCTCTCCTGGATAAATAAAGGGTCATAAACTTAATTGATCTTATTGGAGTATTATCTATAATCATAAAATACAGTGTGGGTTTCTGCACTCAGCATGCAGTAGTAGTTAAACTGGTTGGTAACTGGGACCCGGCATCCATTTGTTTATCCACCACGGTGTAAATAACCACAGCTATGAATTCATTTGAAATAAATTAACTTTCTAAATTACTTTCCACGGGTTTTAATAAAGCTAAGAACCATGAATCCTTTCTTTAAATGTTCTTTCACGACTCTAAAGCTATAAGTCAGTCACCGTGCAGAATATCACGGATCTACAGATTGTGTTTTTATGATGGGATGTCTTCCAGCTGCCATAATGTTTATCATGTGCTGAAGGGCCCCCCCCCCCTTGCACTCGAAAGGGGATCCACACCAGCCACATTTCATTTGTTGTTTCATGATGCAAGAGCCCAGCCACAGTGTTCATGTGCTGTCAGCTGAGTCTTTCCCATCAGGCGTCACCTTGTGTGTGCACGTGTGTGTGTCTGTGTGTGTGTGTGTGTGTGTGTGTGTGTGTGTCAAACGTTGTCTTGTCACTGTTGTTTCCCTGACTCACATGGAACACAGGGTTAATGCCAAATTACACATCCAGGCCACCTCTGTGTTCTTAAATCATGCTCTGTGTTTTTCACCGAGCCCGCGATTACAATGTCGTGGCGAGATTACGACAAAATTGTGAAATTACAACGTCGCGTTCACGCTCATTTGTTTGGATGTTGTCGTCCGGGGTTCCCGAGCGAGTGAATTGCAGGAGCGAGTAAACAAAATTGCGAAGCTGGAATCATAAAAGCTGTCAGCGATGATTGAAAAGCTGATGACTGAAATGTTTCTTTGTGTGTTTCACTCAACGCACACGTCCCCGTGAGGCCGAAGCAACTTGTGAACATCTCCGGCTCCCAGTCGTCAGAGCGGCTTGTGCTGAGCGTGCAGTTTCATACTACACTTCATCTTGTGTGTAAAAGCTGTTTTTTCTCCATTACTGCTGCTGATGTATTCACGAGGGGGGGGGGGAAACACTTTAGTGCTGGTTTATTGTGATGAATCATTTCTAAAGGCGTGGTCGTCCGCTTCCCTGACACTCACAACCCACACGATAATCTGGAGCCTAATCCAATTATACGCCGGCGATGCTCGGACACGACTCGTGGATATGACCTCGGCCGGCACATCTGCATTTGCTGAGTGCACACTAAAATAAATATGTCTGGATTTGCAAAAAAACTCTTCTATATTCTCTCAGCATTTGCAATAAAAATCTGCCTGATGTCCCTTCCCGGTCTTTAAAATGGAAATGTGACTGTGAGGGTTTATGCTGCCATCACAGGGGCCATCAGAGAACCTTAATGGAAGATAAGAAGCCGTTTATCCTTCTGAAAATATATTGTTTCCAGAATCCTTGACAGCGGCTTTTCTAGAACATCAGCAAAAAACAGTTTCTGTGCTTTCATTTATCTTCATACACCGGGTCTTTCTCTCAATAAACGGCCACTTCTCTCCCACAGCCGAGGAATCCTCACGAATCCGTCTCCTGGTTTAGTTTCGCCCCCCCCCCCCCATGAACACAACACAATTAATCATGCTGTCACAGGATCTGTGCGTGAATGCTGCAGGGCCCCGGGTGACCGGGCGCAGAGTGACACCATCAAACAAAACACAACGCAATGATAAGAACTCTCTTATGTGCAGAAAGTGGTTTCAGGTTTCACTGCAGCCGAGCAGGAGAAGGAGTGGGGGGGGGGTGTAGCAGCCGCCATCGGTGTAATTAGTCAATGAGCTGCATCGTCAAAGAAGACACCATCAAAACATATCGAGGAATTATAACAAGGGTTGCAAAATTCCGGGAATATTCAAAGTTCGAAACTTTCCATGGGAATTAACGGGAATTAACGGGAATAAACGGGAAAGGTTGTGGGTAATTTATACTAACTGTATTTACCTTGTCATATACAGACATAAATATAAACATTTTGTTGTGTCATAGGCTGATTTGAGCCCTGAGGAAACTTTGGGCACTTGACTATATGCTTCTGCATCGTTGTGTCATTCTTAACATAGGTCTTTGCACAGTATTTGCAAATGTACACAGCCTTTCCTTCTACATTGGATGAGGTGAAATGTCTCCACACATGAGAGAGTGCACGTGGCATTGTTCTGTAGAATAAGATGAGAAAAAAGTTTGTAAAAAAACACTAATGCAATGCCAGAGATATAAATAGTTAGCCAAACAATTGGAATCGTCTGTGAACATATTTTACAATTGATGGATAAATGAATGGAAATAGTCTAGATGAACAGATGAACAATCCTCAATCAGCATGCTAATATATTTTCCCAGTAATATCATGGAAACTTACCTGACTAGTCCTGCACTCTACAGCAGGCCTCAATAGCCCTGCTGTAGAGTGAAGCATGCTGGGAGTTATCTGTGCACGTGATGGAAGAATTCACATTTTTTCAAAATTCCCAATATTCCCGAGCTAAACTTCCCATGGAAAGTTTCCGGAAATTTACCGGAAATTTACCGAAAACTTTCCGCCCCTTTGCAACCCTAATTATAACTCATCTCAAACGCTCATTTTAATAATCATATGCATAACGTGTGATATCCAGGCTGCACATGAATCCGTCGAGTTGAACTCACAGTGCCAGAGAAAAATGCGATGAGCAGAGATTGAATGAGTCAAAGTCTGGTAACAGAGGCGGTGACACCACGACTGAGAGAGGAAATAATTGGATAATTCTATATTTGGCTCCATGTTTGTGAATTCCACTCCTCAGCTTTAATTTAATTCAGTCAGTTCATGACTGATCCGTCGCCAGCTCTTTCCCCAATAATCTTCCCATGTAAGACGACGGCTAAACGAATGGCTAATGGGAGGGGGGGTGGGGGTGAAAAAGCAAGTTTCCCAATGGTTTCCCCCCTCATTCGTTAGCCTGCCATCACCGGGGGCACGGAGGAGGTGACACCAACACAGCAGTGTCCCCCCCCCGCCGACAAAACCGGTGCCGTGTGTGGAACTGGAAAATAATAAGATGTTAAACCCCCGGGAGGGCTGGAGAGCCTGTCTTCAAAGAGAGACTTTTCCTCCTTCTCACCAAAGGCGCTTAGGTTCTCCAGCCTCCTGCCACGGCTCCCAGGCAGCTGTGTTATTATGGATGGAGATTACCGAGCGGTGGTGGGCAGAGGATGACCTCAGCCGATTATCAGGGAAACAAAGAGTCTGCCGAGGGAGGCCTGCCGGATTCCTGCCGGAGTCAATGATACAATACCAGAAATAATACGTTCTCCACTGGAGAGTAAGTAAACACAGGTGTGCCAGAATAACACGAAACAATCTGGACTTTATATCACGATGCACAAAACTAGAAATGTTCAGAATCAGAATTCTTTTAATTGCCAAGTATATTTGCAAATACAGGAAATTGCCTTGGTGTGGCAGGTGCACTGTACATAAATAACAATCAGACATTAAACAACAATATAAAACAATATAAATCTTCATTGTAATTTACACTAGCAAAATATAAACAAGGATCTAACGGTGAGGAAATAACAGACAGATTTGATTTTGCAGTTCTGTAATAACGCTGTGAATTACCCTCTAATAAAGATGTAGGGATCCAACAATGCTTCCACGACATGAAGTGGTCTGATAAAACCTCTCACTTCTTGTCAGTGCACTGTAAAATAAAGTGTGACCTCGGTTTTGCACCGTCACTGGTTATTTTTACTTGTCAGCCACAGGAGACTGGAGCTGTGGCAACACATTACAGAGCCGTGAAGCCAGAGGAGTTTCTTCACACACAGAAGTCGGTTCTGAGAGTTAGAACTGGGAGATGTTACCCAGGATGCAGTTTGTAAGTTTTTACACTGGGGGGGATCAAGGCTTTTTCTAAATCAGGGTCATAAAGGACCAATTATACGTCTAACATCAATGCGATATTCCTGATTACACAAGGTGCAACTTTAAATCATTCCTTGTCCATCTTTAGCTCTAAAGCTTTGAGCAAAATTGAACATGTTTTTTTAATTGTTCCTTGTTTTAGCTCATTCTGTTCTTTTAAATATTCAGGAAACCTAAAATATTCTCATATTCATTTTTACTATTGTTAGTGAATTACTTTTTTAAGAATAATGATGGACAGGGTTATACTTCAGGGGTCAATGAGATTTCAGCTGGAGAAATACAGATATTTCTCCTGCACTGCAGATTCTGTTTCTTCAGCATGAGGAATTTAAAACATTTGTATAAAAGAACACAAATAGTCTAACATGTCAAACAAAGTTAAACAATACTGATGATAAACTTTAATTACACAGATTTCTTTAATACAAAGTTATGAAGTGCAGACAAGGCAGTTGGACCTGATATAATCCTTCAATTACAAATAGTGCAAACGTAAAACAGATTAAAATATCCAACAATATGATAAAAACAACAATAACAATAGAGATGAGACATGTTGGTAATAATATCATCAGATATAAGTTTTGAATTGTGATTCTGTGAACCTCAGATCTTCAGATTAGCCATAAGTACAACAATTTAGCTTAATGTTCATGTTTCTATTCTCATATCTTCCTCTGAGTTGTGGTGATTGTGACACTTACACTCCAAATAACAGGACTAATTCAAATGTGTTTGCGGCGACGGAGCAATATCCAAACAGAACTCATCGCCCGTGTGACTCTCCAGATATCCAGGGCAGTTAAGCGAATTGCTAAACCTGTTTGCTCCTCGTGTGATTATTTTTTACGCCTCGCACTGTTTAAAATTGAAATGGGAAAGTGTTCTCAATTGCAGCGACAACAGTCAGGGCTGTGTTTATCTGCACAGAAACAAATCTCACGCTGCGGCTCCACAGCCCAGCGGCCCATCATCCTGTCCAAATGATTTCATGCTCGGGGGAAGCTGAGGTTAGGGAGAATAGATCAGGTAGGAAGGGGGGGGCTGGGACCTGTGGGCCTCCAGCACCACACACACACAGGGGCTGATTTGCTTTGGCCTCCTTATTTTGTTCTGCTGTATTGTCTCTTTATTGATCCCTCAATTGTTTTTAAAGCGCTTTGGAATATGCTTGAAAGGATCCATGAGCGATCTGATTCGCCCACTTACACTCGAGTGTAATAGCAAAAAGAAACGGTTGGATGAATCAGAGATTTGGGAGGAGAGAGAATCCCGAGAGCAACATCGGAAATGCTAGACTGCTGCTCAACGACGGTCTCTTTGTTTGCAAGATTACACAAGAACTATTGGATGGATAACTCCAAAACTTGCTGGAAGGATACGTGTTACGAGACAAACTAAACTCTAACTATAAATGCAAAGCCAGTTCTCTTCGTTCCTCCACGTTCTCCTGGTGACATTAGATCCAGTCCCTGTGGCGTACAGGGTTCATTTGAGGCGCCTCACTTACCAATGTGCTGGTCAGCAATCTGACCCGGGAGTTGATGGATTACACTTCCTCCTTTAACCCAATATTCCAACGTGGTCCAGCCGCCTGTGAACCGTGACGTGGTCAGTGGGCCGTCCCCTCCAGCAAAACTTAACAAGTAACTTAAAACTTGAAGAGGGACCCTTTCAAATGAAAGGAGATTTGTTTTGTCAATGTCAAAACTGTTGATGTTTTGCCATTGACCTAACAAACTTCCCTTCATTTTGAAAGTGTCCCTCTTCTTCAAGTTTCTCTAGGATAAGGTCTTGGATACTTTTTCACCTTTTAAATTTGACTCACTTAAAATTCCTCAGTAAAAAATTTCAAATTTGCATCCCTAGTGTGCACAGTGGACAAAGTTTAAGAACAGTTGCATAGTAAAAAACATAACGCCCCTCCCCTCAAATGAGTATGGTTGAGCAAGGACAATCCCTCAACACAGAAACTGTGGGATTTAACACAACCTTGAAGCAAAAACTTAACAAGTAACTTAAAACTTGAAGAAGAGGGACCCTTTCAAATGAAAGGAGATTTGTTTTGTCAATATCAAAACTGTTGATGTTTTGCCATTGACCTAACAAACTTCCCTTCATTTTGAAAGTGTCCCTCTTCTTCAAGTTTCTCTAGGATAAGGTCTTGGATACTTCTTCACTGCTAAAATTGGACTCACTTAAAATTTCAAACTAAACCTACACTTTCCTTGACGTATATTTGGATTAACAAACCTCCTATGGGTCATAACAATGTAATCTGCATCAGGATATAACCAATTAAATCCGAAACAGATTTTAACTTTGCGATATACGGAATAGAATACTTGAGGGATCCTGATAGAAAGTAAAACACATCAGGTATATGTCGGGGACTGGTTTAATTCCAACTTGTGTGAGCCCCTGGATTCAGCTGCTGTGGGGGGGGGGGAGGACACACTTCCTCCTGTGAAATGACAACAGGCTCATTCAGTTTGTCATCTGTGGGCTGAGTGTCTCTGCACCTGCTCAGCGAGAGGCTCTGAATCACATCACTAACACACCTAGGAGACCGGAGACAAGTGGCCCCCGGGCAGTAGATCGTTTGTGTGGGCGTCCTCCGACAGAAGCAGCCTCCAGAACCACCGTGGCACCGATCTTACTTAAGAAGAGGAAAGTGAATTCCACTCTGTGAATAAAGAAAAGTCAGAAGACACCGACACACAGGACACTTATATTGAGTTTATGGAAAAGTTACGGAACTGCTAGGAGGCAGATTTCTTGTGAAAATTATTCATTTATTTCTGTGTGATATAATTAAACATTACAGTTCACCACTTTAATTTAGCAAGTCAGCATTTTGCTGTCTTCGTTTATTCTTTTACAAAAGTAAATTATTCATTATTTCTTCACTGTGGTACTTAGGTTAATCTTCCACCACTAGAAATACATGAACTTCTTATGTTTCATCTGCGTTTGTCTGTTTGTCTGATAGTTATCATCATAACACAAAAACTATCTGAGAAACTCAAATTTTGGTGCAAATACGACACAGGAAACAATCCAGGAATTGTTATAACTTTCTTAAACTTTGCTAAAATCTCTCAAATAAGTCCTCACCTGATTGTACGGACTTTCTCCTGAGTACAGATCAAAAAAAGAGTTTTAATGGATCACTAAAGTCGTGAGGGTTTATCCTCTGGGCCTCGTGGATATCTGAGACAAAGTTGACGACAATACATCGAATAGCTGTACGGACATATCACCCACAACCCAAAATGTCAAGCTGCAGATCAGTGAAGCCAGCAGGTCTCATCCTGTGGAGATCATTAACGTCCGTAGAAAATGTCACAGCGATCCATCCAGTGGTTGTGGAGATATTTCAATAGAGTGGACACAACGGCATCGTCCCTGTAGAGCCACGCCGCTAGCATAGCTAAACAGTTTATGAATTTCCATCTGCACACAACTGCTGCAGCAAAGAGTTCCTCAGACAAACGCTCTGTGCTGCGGGTCCGGTTTTTATTGCTTCGATTTGTATTCGACAGAGAAAGAAACACAACACTGTCACAATGAGAAACAGGCAATTAAGTAACAATAGCTCTGGACAAGTTGGACTTTGTCTGAAAAGCACATGTCTGGAGGGTAGAGACCCAGCTCGTGTTTGGTGCTTGCTACCAAAATAAAGTTGCTAGGGTATAAGAGAGAATATAAGTAACGTCTTTCACAGTGTTTCTCCGAGAATGTAGCTTCCGTGCTATTTTTCCGTTTGTTGCAGTTTTCATTTTGAGAAGTTTAATTCTTTGGCTACAGAAATGCCCCCAGAAAACTAACCCTCAACTAACCCTAAACCTAACCCTTTTTTTTCAATACGCAAGGGAGGGAAATTAGCAACTGTGTATGAAGATGGACAAAGGGTTTTTGATCGCCCCCTGGTGGCTGGCTGCAGTGCAATGTTCACAAATAGGACAATGACCAAACAAAAAAAGTCAAAGTAAATGTTAAATACATTTTTCCCAAAGATGGTGTCCGTCAAATTTGTTTGTAATTAGTTAAAGAGCAAGTGACCAGAGTAAGAAACTGAAAAAGAGTGGATATCTGATGGTGAGAGATAAAAGAGGTCAAATAGGTTAAGTCAGAACTTTTACTTGTTTTTTCGTCTTATCCGTTAACTTTGGCCTGTGTACGTAAAGTTGTTTGTGAAAATGTGCACTTCTTAGTTTATCATCGGAAGCCAGGTAGACCCGATCGGTAGAGGTTTAGCAAGTTAGCCAATCAGGTGTCTTCTCTATCAGTTTGTCAATAAAAGACACGTATGTACAGCCGGGTGCATGGACGCATCCCACCTGTAGGGGGAGCCTGCATAGAGCAGAGAGTGAATCTTACACTGCAGCTTCCTTTTTTTAGTTTTTAAAGATCTTGTATAGTTCATTTTTGTACAACAAAGACTTTTACGTGCATTAGAAACATGAAAAGGGGAAAACACGGCACGAAACATCGAAACGCTCCACGAACACGTTTCCTGTCGAGGTTCCAACTCTCAGAGGCCGATCCTTTCTTCTCCATCTCCGTGTCGCTCCGGAGAGAGAAAGGATCAAACACATCACTGATCTCCTCCGCCTTCATTTACTCTGAGATCTGAGGAGTCGCAGTCTGCTACAATTATCTCCTGAGCCCAGTGGAGGGGCGGCTGTGTTCCCTGCACTCAGCTGGAGCCCAGTGAGAGGGTTTGTTTGCTTCTAATGTTGCAAAGGATGATCCTGACTTTGGGAATTCATCGACCCCGAGATGAGGCCGTCGATGATGCAGCTAATTATCATGTTCTAATACTGATTCATAACTTTCAACAGTTGAAGCTCGGGGACGCCTGTTGAGGTTTTTCTTTTTTGGAACGTTACCTCCTCCACTGGCTCCACAAAACTCTCAACGGAACTTATTTACGATGTTTAGCCCAAATATGATAAATGGAAATGATACAAACGATATTTACGATATTTTTGTTTGGTTCTTTGAACAGCTTTCCATGTTCAGAATCAGAATCAGAATCAGAAAGGATTTATTGCAAGGTGGGTTTACACCTACCTGGAATTTTCTTTGGTAAATAGGTGCATACATTGAACATAAAGCATAAAAACACAATAAGTACTTTACATAAGAAAGAAATAACTGTATACAAAACAAAACAAAAATAAATACAAGATATAAAAAGTTAAATAAAAAGTAAAATGCAAAACAGGAGAGAAATGTGGATGTGCAATATGCAATATACTGTTATGTGTGTTAATGTAACACAGAATTGAGGCGTGAGTGATAAGAATCCTTTGAGTCCTTGAGTTAACCTTTGCTGTTGGAAGAGTTTTAGTTATTAGCGAAGTTACAAACTGAGGTTTTCTCTCTCACTCACCTAGCCCTGAGGGTCCGGTTTCTCTTCTGTGATCATTATAAGTTTTATTAACTCATAACCCAACACCCAGCAGATGGATCCACGACGGACAGAGATCACTTTGTCACTAATTGAGTTCAGCAGTGGTTCTCATTTCCATGAAAAGCTGCTGCAAACCTGTAAATCCTGTTCTTCGTGTTGAGGGTTTTTGCGTTTTGCTTTGACCTGTAAAAGCAGTAATGAGAAAAAATGAATAAGCCAAAGCTGTCAGCATTCATAGCTCAGGACTGAAATGCATAACAGCGGCTGCTGAGGATTGACTCCTCTGGACTCCATCACGCTGACAGGAGCTCAATTAAACAATCTCAATGTCATCCAGGACGTGTGTGGATGAGACTCCGTGCACATTACAGCTGGATGCAGAGTGATCACGCTGATCCACACCGGGAGACGATTTCACGCTCGTTCATCACCTCGTTGTTGTTCACTCAGCTTCATTGAGACGCACCATAAGGAAGCTGCAGATCAGATTTTAAGCCCTTTGAGCAGCTCACAGAAATAGCTTGTTTCACTGTGCGTCTCACAGGCTCGTGTGTGATACACTCGCTCAGATCTATTTGTTCTCAGATCTCATCTGTTGTACTGCGGTTCGAGGAGCGTCATCCGTCAAATCCTGCTTACACAACGTACGACTGTCGCTAACGAGCTTAACGATGAGTCAGAACAGAGACGTGGGAACCTTTGATGAAGACAACACGATCATTTAACACACACACACACACACACACGTGGCACAGACACACTCGCGGTGGAACTCCTGACTCCGGTCGACCCTTCGGGAGGAGTTTGAAAGTGTTGATTTTGATTAGCATCGCTTTGAGTGAGCCGTCCCTTTGTCATGCATTTGCCACGATGAATCAGGTTCAACATCTGGGCCGTCAGCAGCAGGAAGATCTGCAGGAGATGAAGTTAATCTGCATATCAAACCGGGAACAATATGCCCACACCTGCAACAAAATCGCCCCCCCTCATTTATATATATATAGCTTACAGTCAGAATCCTTGATGGGAGGAGACGTTTGGAATCTGCTGGATTCTCAGTCAGTTTCTACCTGTTGGAAACGAGTTCTCTCAGCAGTCGTCTTGGTTACGGCGTTAATTTCTTCTTCGGAGATCTGAAGGCTTGTGTTTTGTTTTTACTTTAAAGCATCGTTGTCGCTGCGCAGCTTTAAATTATTCAGAGATGGGGAATACGTTTGTATAAGAGAGAGAGAGAGAGAGAGAGAGAGAGAGAGAGAGAGAGAGAGAGAGACACTGTTTTGTGTTGTTTCTAACCGCGCGTCGTGAATAATTGACGACGAGGATCAAACCTCTCGTGCAGTTAAATCCAAGACGTTTAATCAGCGTTTTATGTTCTTTGACTCATAGCGTGTGGTCATTTCGGTCGTTGGGACGTTTTCGGCTGCGTCGGCCTCTTTGCGACGTGCAGATTATAATCCTGCTGAGTTTTACCCGTCTCCAAATATTCCCCCTATACTTAATTGCATTGATTTTTGAAGTTAAAATCAAACTTTGGAGAATACAACTAACGAGGGACGAGGAGAAACCCGGACGCTCTTCGTGGTTAAAGGTGCATTAACTTTCTTTTGCGCCGGGTAATTTCCCAGCTGTCTCGAAACCGTACGATAAGAAAGAAGCATTACACACAGGAGCATTATTTGTCGGACACACTGGACACCCCCGGACAAAACACTCTGATTAATGTAATGACACGAGGAAGAGCTCCTTCACCCCGGGTCTATTTCCGTCCACTACCATTAATGCTGCTACAGCGGCTCGTTGGGGAATTATTGAGCTGCTCTTGTGAACACTTGTATAGCAGTGAACCTGTTTGCATTAACCACCGGGCAAACAATGGAGGGGGCGAGTCGGTATCAGCTGCAGCAGATGCACAGAAGTTAATTGACTCTTTGGAAAACCCTCGGCCAGAAACAATTTGTTGTTTGCCTCTTAATCAGGATTTTCCCAAGAAGAAAAGATCCAATCTTCAGGAAACACAGGAAGTCCAACGTTAGGGGTTCGGGTGCAGGTTGGGTTTAGATAAAAACTAAATGATCGAAGCTACCTCGGAACAATAGTCCACCAGCGGAGGCAGCGTAGTATTTACGCCCTGTTTTTAACTCTATTAAATCAGGGAGTCGACCACGAGCTTGTTAAGCTCAATATCACTTTAATTAGATAAGGATGAGATCATTTTTCCCGGAGCCTTATTCATCACCGGGTTTATTAAATTACTTTGATTAATGGTTAATTTGGTAAGAACACAATCAAGAGATAAGGTCAAACCCTTCATATAGGTTTGATATAACACAGTAGGAAAGTCAAGTCAATTAGTTATCACAGGTCTTTTTTTCGGAACCTTTTTCAGATGCAATATGAAAAATTCATTTGGATTCAACACGCTGACGTTTGTGGGGAAATAAAATCTCCTTGAAACTCCTCAAATTCAATCCAGCTGCACCCGATTCCACCCAATGTTTGAAAATCAAGATAATTTCATTCTTTATCGGCAAGAAAAAGTTAGAACAAAAGTTAAAATAACATTTTTACCTTCTCCATTTTACATTCTTCTTTGCATCATTCTTCAGTTTGATCAGTTTTTGTGTAATCCTGCAAACAAACAAACAAACAAACAAACAAACACAAACATAACCTGCACGGTGGATGTGTTACTGACAACTTAGTGTGTATCAGCATTTGTATGCAGCCTTGTGTTGTGATTTCTCTCCCTCCCTCTCCCTCTCTTTGTGTGTCACACACTCACAGACACACACACTAACACACCCACACATAGTTAAACCCTCATCATTACAGGTTGTAAACAGGGATCACAATCGGACCGAGGGGGGGGAGGGGGGGATGCCAGTGGGAGCGGCACAGACCCGGCAGCCACAGGTGGCCCGGGCTCGGGGGGGTGATGGTGTGGGGAGGTGGGGGGGGGGGGGGTTCTCACCTGAGACACTCCGACCTGCAGGGAGCAGCCGGGACAGTCGACAGGAGAAAAACAAGCCCAGTGGTCCTTATGATGATGGGTGGAGTCAGATCAGGGATTGGGGGGGGGGGGGGGGGCAGTGTGTGTGTGTGTGTGTGGTGTGGTGTGGTGTGGTGTGGTGTGTGTGTCGGTGCATCGCCCACGACTACAGCCACGAGTGTTTGGTTTCATTTGGCTTCTTTGGAAGAGATGTGATGTAATAACTCTGTCCTTACATCACCTGAGGGCGACTGTGATTCATAATGTCGACAACTGTTGTCATGCACAGACACACACACACACACACACACACACACACACACTCATACTAGCACACACTTATATGACATAGCATGCACACACCATGTTCATCCACTTAACGATTCCTGCCCTGTTTACCACACACTCCACATGAAGCGCACACACACACACACACTCACACACACACACACACACACACACACACACACACACGCATAAGCGCTCATGTGTGTCGGTGCGTAAACACACATGACAGACTCTGGAAGAAGGAGAATCAGCCGAGGACGGAGACAAGTTGTGTTTGTCTTCTGCATGCTGGGCTGCTGCTGCTGCTGCTGCTGCCTGTGTGTTGGTGTGTGTGTGTGTGTGTGTGTGTGTTGGTGTGTGTGTTAGTCCCCTTGGATGAGCACACGCGGCTGAGGATGCAGCTGGGAGCATGAGTTCTGACCGAGAGGAGCATGACATGGTCTGTCAGAAAGCTGTGACCCTCATCGTTGACCTCTGCCTGCACAACAGCACGCTGCTGGAGCCGGACACCTGCCAGGACTTCCTCTTCCTGTTGTCCAGCCACGGCTCGGACCACAAGGACCCGGGTAAGAACCAGAACTCCTCCTGATCCACCACACACCAGCTCTCATGTTCAGCCTCCGTGCTCACTTATCTTTCCCCTCAGATTGAAGCTAATTTTACCGGCTTGTCTCTCTGAACTCCAGAGGCTCAGCAGCTGATCTTCTCTTTAACGTGTTCTTCTCGTTCAGCTGGTCTCACGCTCTCGGCTTCGACCGAGCGCTCTGAGCCATTAATACATCTTTAATGAGTTCCCGTGACCCGCCGGCCGGGGGCAACAGGGAGCAATAGGTGGATAAAACAAACTCACATCGATTCCCGCGGTTTGCTCCAGAGAGCAGAGCTGCTATAGATCCGCCTCCGGGCTGACTAACGCTGTCCCGACCGCTCAGGCTGACGGAGGAAAAGAGGCGAGAAGCAAACTAACCTCCTCGTGTCTGAGTGACCAACCGACGTGGATGTGTGTTGGCAGCGTTGTGTGTGTTGTGTGTTGTGTGTTGTGTGCGTTTAATCCGCTCGGCGAAGTTTAAAACCTCCTGAATTGGATGTTTGCCTTATTCATGAGGGGCTGATTTACACATCTGTTGCTTTGGCTCTTGTGGTGGAGCGTCTCTCTGTTTACAGGGAATCATCCGCCCGTCTTCAAACGCTTTGTTAACGCCACAGCCTCCGGCGCACTGTGTGTGTGTGTGTGTGTTTTTAAGTCTCTGTTGTGTGAATTGTGAGTTGTGAGACCGGGGCGGTGCGAGCTGGCAAACACCGGTTGATCTGTCTCGACGCAGAGGGAACTCGGGAGTTCGGGTGTTGCTCTGCAGATAACAGTGTTCACAGGAGATGACCACAGGGGGTGTGAAGAAGAATCGTAGCTTCGTAGATTCGGAGAGAGACAGAGCTCTCACTCTGTTGAGGTTTTTTCAGATTGCACGTTTGCATGTTTCTGTAACTGTGCGGAGGAGAGGCGGTGGACTAGTGGCAGGAACTTGGACTCTGGGCAGAAAAGGTCTCTGGTTCGTCTCTGGTTCGACTCCACGGAGAAACAACCAAAAGACGAACCTGGATTGATCTGTCCAAAAATCCAAGAGCATTCTCCCTACCCTGTCTAGTGCCCCTGAGCAAGGCACCTTACTGCCCCAACATCTGCTCCCCGGGCGCCGTACATGGCTGCTCACTGCTCTGTGTGTCCTGCACCAGATGGGTGAAAACATGAGGTTACATTTCCCTCCTTGCATGAGTGTGCATGTGTTTGGGACAAATACATTTATCTTAATTAGGGTTGCAAAATTCCGGGAATATTTTAAGTTGGAAACTTTCCATGGGAATTAACGGGAATTAACGGGAATATACGGGAATTAACGGGAATAAACGGGAATATACGGGAATAAACTGGAAATGTTGTGGGTAATTTATACTAACTGTATTTTCCTTGTCATATACAGACATAAATATAAACATTTTGTTTTGTCATAGGCTGATTTGAGCCCTGAGGAAACTGTGTTTGGGATAAATAAATGTATCTTAATCTATCTTAATCTAATCTTATCTTAATCTGTGCCACTTCATCTTTAAACCCTTCATCTGATCTGCTGCATCAGATGAAGGGATCCATCCATCCATCAGTCCATCCATCCATCCATCAGTCCATCCATCAGTCCATCCATCCATCCATCCATCCACCCACCCATCCATCCATCCATCCATCCATCCATCAGTCCATCCATCCATCCATCCATCCATCCATCCATCCATCCATCCATCCATCCATCCATCCATCCATCCATCCATCCATCCATCCATCCATCCATCCATCCATCAGTCCATCCATCCATCCATCCATCCATCCCTCTATCCATCCATCCATCCATCCATCCATCCATCCATCCATCCATCCATCCATCCATCCATCCATCCATCCATCCATCCATCCATCCATCCATCAGTCCATCCATCCATCCATCCTTCCATCCATCCATCCATCCACCAATCCATCCATCCATCAGTCCATCCATCCATCCATCCATCCATCCATCCATCCATCCATCCATCCATCCATCCATCCATCCATCTATCCATCCATCCATCCATCCATCCATCCATCCATCCATCCATCTATCCATCCATCCATCCATCCATCCATCCATCCATCTAATCTTATCTTAATCTGTGCCACTTCATTTCTAAACCCTTCATCTGATCTGCTGCATGTCGCCCTCTGTTCATTTGCATTGTATCCTGATTTCCTTTAGTATCTTTCCTCCCGAGCAAAGAGTTTGTTGTAACTTCACGATTTGAACGAAGCGAATTTGATATTTTAACGCGTCTGACAGAGACTTGGATCTTTAGCTTCGTCAGCAGGTGCACGGAATGAGAAACCATCATCCGTGCTGCGTTTCCAGAGGACGAGCTTGTCAACCGATCCCGACCGAACCCGCTGTCGCCTCACATCAGGCTCAGTGGAGGAAGTGAACGTACATCACAGTGCCCGGTGGCGTCGGCTGCGGCGCTGTGGGGACATTAAATGCCATCGCATGTTATGTTTCTATTGATGTAAATACTTTCTGCCACATGGACGCTGAAGTCCAGCTGCTTCTCAGGAGGTTGGAGGATGTGTAGGTTGAGGGTTCGTTAGGAAATGTCTCCTTGTTTGTGTCGTAGATCCCACAGAGGGCAATGTGTGGTTATAGTCACCAAACTGGTTTAAATATCCTTAATAATTTGTACTATCAAATACTTTTTTAAACTCTGGATAATGTCAGTTATACTAATCATTAGTTTGTTAATCTAGAATTTGCAGAGATTTCCTGGATGTTGTGTTTTTTTCAGACAATTTTAAACCTTGATCTTTGATTTTATCAGCTCCAAAGTGAAATGCCGTCAATGTACACACACACACAGACACTCACACACACACACACACACACACACACACACACACACACACACACACACACACACACACACACACACACACACACACACACACACATACACACACAAAACCCTTTTTCATCTAACAAATTTAGAAATGTGTGATGACAAATTTTAATTATTTAACCAATAGTATCGATATAAAAACTTTATGAAAAATTTCAACCTCAGTCTTTTTTAGTCTATAGAAAATCTTCCGTTTATTTTGATTTGTATTATATAATAATATTTTCCCACCATGACAGCGCCCTCTTGTGTTTGGTAGTTGAAGTCTTTCGCACTAAATGCCAGTGTTGGTTCTGCAATCTGAGTTTTGTCTGGATCGCTCGACAAATATTTTTTCGTGATTGCACATTTTTATAGTGCGACTGTAAACAAAGTCAACGGGAAAAAAAACGTGGTTGGAAGCAAATGTGCCTGCGAGCGTTTTGACCTTTGACCTGAGGCTCGAAGAGTCGGTGAATGTAAAGAGATGAAGAGGAAACAGAGGAGTGACTTTAGGGAAATGACGTGAAGAAGAGGAGAAGCTGCTTTGTTCTGTAAGCTCATGAACTGTTGATGAAACGGTCTGAAGCCATCCATCCATCCATCCATCCATCCATCCATCCATCCATCCATCCATCCATCCATCCATCCATCCATCATCCATCCATCCATCCATCCATCCATCCATCCATCCATCCATCCATCCATCCATCCATCCATCATCCATCCATCCATCCACAGAATCAACGGCTTTAGGAAACTACCTGGAAAAGTGTAATCGATTACTTAATCTCAAAGTAATTACATAAATACTCACATGTGTTACATTAGGCTACTTGTTGCTTTACTTTCATTACTGACCTGTCAAAGGCGACTTTAAACAACTCCCATCCATCCATCCATCCATCCATCCATCCATCCATCCATCCATCCATCCATCCATCCATCCATCCATCCATCCATCCATCCATTCATCCTTCCATCCATCCATCTATCCCTCCATCCATCCATCCATCCATCCATCCATCCATCCATCCATCCATCCATCCATCCATCCATCCATCCATCCATCCATCCATCCATCCATCCATCCATCCATCCATCCATCCATCATCCATCCATCCATCCATCCACCCTTCCATCCATCCACCCTTCCATCCATCCATCCATCCATCCATCCATCCATCCATCCATCCATCCATCCATCCATCCATCCATCTATCCATCCATCCATCCACCCTTCCATCCATCCATCAGTCCATCCATCCATCCATCCATCCATCCATCCATCCATCCATCCATCCATCCATCCATCCATCCATCCACCCTTCCATCCATCCACCCTTCCATCCATCCATCCATCCATCCATCCATCCATCCATCCATCCATCCATCCATCCATCCATCCATCCATTCATCCTTCCATCCATCCATCCATCCATCCATCCATCCATCCATCCATCCATCCATCCGTCCGTCCCTCCGTCCATCCATCCATCCATCCATCCCTTCATCCATCCGTCCATACCACTTCCTCTTGGAGTGGCTGGGGGGGGCTGGAGCCAATCCAAGCTGATGTTTGTGCGACAGTCGTTACAATTAGACACAAACACTCCTTCACGCTCTCATTCACACCTTTGGCTTATCCCACAGTCACCAAAACCTAATCTGCATGTCATTGAAAGGGCGAGAGGAGGTCACTGTACCAAGAGAGAACCCACAGAGACACTGGTGTTACACAACACTCCTGGTTGTGTGTAGATGTTTGTGAGATGCTCAGAATCTCTCGTGGCGATAGAGATTCTCTGCTGTGGTTGAGTTTCTTTTCTGCTTATTCACAAATTCTCTGGTGTCTCTGTTTACTTCGCAGAGACAGATACTGTTTACTCTACAGCTTTGACGCAGATCCATGAATTGGGCTTGAGATCCACTACTTTATCTTTTCTATCGACTTCTTCTCAGGTTTTGTGGAGAATATAAAACTCAATTTCTTTATTCTCTCCTCTGTGAAGTCTCCTGAACCTGCAGCTGTCTGAATGAATCCTCAGCTTCAGCTTCACAGCATCAACATTCCCCTTCGAACCTTCTGCTTTCCCCAAGTTTCAAATCGATTATGATAAAACAAGAACGACTAATTAGAAAGCCTGGGACTCGAAACTCCCGCTGGAGATAATAACCGACCGTCCCTGTCGACCAATTTGTGGAATCTCTCGTGGGGTCTGCCTGTGAGGTGGAGGCTGGATGTCACCGCTCCCGGACCCCCCCCCCCCCTGCTGTTTGTGTGAAACGCAGCGGCCGGACTTTCCCATCGAGAGAAACGAGAGCTGAGATCAGACGCTCGCACTCTGCTGAGCTCACGCTTCCCACTGATCAACTGCTCGCTTCGAATATTGATATTCGCTCCTCGGCATTGATACACTTTACAAAACATATCCTCTTAAGCCTGTGTAGGTGAGATGCACTTATAACACTCACACACACACACACACACACACACACACACACAACCTCATTACAAATTCCACCTTCCTTGTCAGCTGCAGCTTCAGGTGTAGTCCAGGCAAAGTAGCGTTTTCCGACCAACAAATTGTAAAAGAATTTTTTTCAGCATAGATTATTTCTATGAGGTGTCCAGAACAACATACTAAAAGTCCTAAGAAATCCTAGTTGAGGAAATATGTTTAATTCTCATCAATGTGTTCCAATAAGGCCCGGCAACAATACTGTTCACCCCAAAAAGACTATTTTTTTCCTTTACTCCAATCAAAATAAAACGTTACACAATGAAAGTAACCATGAAACATAACATTTTTTGTATTACAAGTTTCTTTTGAAATGAATTTGACAAGCACATGAGCTCCACACTTATTGAATATGTCCTAATTTGCATAGGCAAACACCATTCATATGTATTACAAATACATACATAAATTCATTTTCAAAGAAACTTGTAATACAAAAAATGTTACGTTTCATTGTGTAAAGTTTTATTTTGATAGGAGTAAAGGAAAAAAATAGTCTTTTTGGGGTGTATTGTTGCCTTATTGAAACACATTGATGAGAATTAAATATATTTCCTCAACTAGGATTTCTTAGGACTTTTAGTATGTTGTTCTGGACACCTCATAGAAATAATCTATGCTGAAAAAAATTCTTTTACAATTACTTCTATTTTTGGCTCCAAAATGGGCTACTTTGCCTGGACTAGTGTGTGTGGGCTTGATATTGACGAAGGATTATTTCTGATCACATCATTTCTCACACGTCTCCTCCTGAGGTTCCTCAGGCGAGACCTTGGCTGGAGGAGGACCAGGACCATGAGCATCATCGGATCCTTCCTCTGGTTCCCACCGCTCCGCTCTCTCTCCGGCTCGGGCCGCGGGCGCTCGCTGGCACAGATGGTGCATTGCAGGTTGATTTCCCAAAAAAACAGGAAAAAAAACAAGAACATCAAATTAACTGCACTGTGGAGATTAGAACCCCCCCCCCCCACCCCCCCCCCCCATCTGAACCACTGTGCCTTTCAATAATTCATAGTCTACTGTCTCTGTGTTTTATTGATACAGCGTCTCAGTGTCGACCATAAAGGAACGCCGGGGACACGCTCGCTTCCTGTGGTGAGAGATAATACTCCCCCAAACCAAAATGTCCGTCTCAGCTGTGATGAAAAGAGCAGCCGCCCGTCCTCCACGCCGGGCGCCATTATTACTGTCGTCATCTGAATAATAAAACACATTTTGCTTCTTTCCTCCCCCTTTTAGATGCAGCGTTAGGGAGGTTCATGCATTCATGCTGCCTGTAATCCTTCCTGTGCACCTTCACCCAGGTTGGGGGGGGGGTGAGATGACCTAATACGAGGCTGTTTTGATGACACCGGGGGGTTAAGATCAAACAGATACGGTGGCGTTGGGGTCAGTGAGCGTGTTCGGGAGGAGGAGGAGGAGGAGGAGGAGGAGGAGGAGGAGGAGGAGGAGGAGGAGGAGGAGGAGGAGGAGGAGGAGGAGGAGGAGGAGGAGGAGGAGGACACCTAGGCCGGCCGAGCGGAGCAGAGGTTTCATTAAAATTAATGCACTAAAGGCAAAAAGTCAGTGAGCGGCTTGAATATCAATCAGATGATTTGTGAGCAGCATCAGAAACACAAACAGCTTCATCAGTGTTTCTCTGAAGGCTTCTCGGGCGGTCCCCCCCCCCCCACATTCTAACTTTGAGGGGTGGGAATTGGCAAAAATGTGACGATTCAATAGTATTGCGATACTGCAAGTATTGCATTTCGATTCTGCGATATATTGCGATTCATGTCCCCCATATTATCCAAAGGCATTACAAAAAATGAGGAAAATAAGACTGCTCACCTCACTTCAAATGTCACATTTAATTCTGTGAACAACATTGTCTTCTACACATTAACTGAAGTGTAAAAACTTTGTCCTTGAACATTCAGGACACAGGACCTTTGTAATTATTTTCTGAATAGGAGACCTCTCACATGAACACTGAGCTCCCAGCACATAACTTACAATTATTTAAATACAATACAGTAACATCAAGCAGACATAATAGAGTAACATAAACCTGAGAATAATCATATAAATAAGAGTAACCTAGAGCTTCAATCAAATTGAGAAAAATAAACAAATGTTTACTACTAGAGTCCAGTCCAGTTGGCTGCAAGGTCATGAACCAAAATGTTAAATTAATTTGGGAATATTGGCATTTTTGTTCAGAAAAAGCAGTTGGTCAACATGCTCAGATGTTAAAGTTCCTCTGGAACGTTACTATATCTCCTGCAGTGGAGAACATCCTTTCCTCATACACACTAGGTATCTGTTAAACTCTGAAACTCTCCTCGTCATGCTTTAATTGTAATTGTAAATAAAGTATTAAATATATGCAATACTTTGTGCTACAGTATCGATATAATCGCAGGCGCAAAATATCGCGATACTGAACAGAATCGATTTTCCCCCCCACCACTAAGTGGGACGTCCCAGAAGCTGCAGATTTCTAGCGATATTATTATTCTGCTCCGCGGTGGAACTGTCGTGAATCACTCTCCATGAATAAATAATACAAAATCCCCTCTTCTCTGACTCAGTAGCGGCGGCGAAACCGCTGCTGTTTGTTAGCTCGCAGGCCGCTGCCCCCCCGCGCGGCTTTCTCCCGCAAAAATGCATCAGTGTCACTAACGGCAGAAGGTGTTGGGAGGATGAGTGATGCAGGAACCTGCGGTGAGGCTCAGGCCTCCGCTGCGCTATCGAGCTGAAACATCGGTTTATTGACTGAAGAGCCCGAGTGAGAGCGGAGCCTCACAGGACGGAGAGGAAACGCTGCAGAGCAAGAGGAATTCCTTTCTTTTCGCCGTGTGCCCCACTGGAGCAGAACATTATCCTACAAATTGGTGCACACATGCAACATCTGAGCTTTAATTGACCCTTTGCTGAGCCCCACTAGATGCTATACATATATGTGGAGTCGTGCATCCCGGCCTGGGGAGAAGTCATCGGTGAAACGTGCACTCGTATTGAATCTCTGCCTGATTGACAGAGGCGGTCGATAGCAGTCGTCTTATATTTAGCCGCTGACCCTGGATCTTTACCTGCTGTTGCCAGCAAACTTCTATCTAATGTGGCTGTGGCTCCGTGAACTGGTTAAAAATCTCTTGATTGATTTCCACGTGGCTATAATGGATATTTCCGCCACATTAAACACAATATAACAACAGTGGAAAGTGGCCTCTTCAGAGTTATCACCTCCATCTGCAGGAATCCTGCTGCAAAGGTTCCAGCTCTGTCATAATATAACTTGATTTGGGAGATTTCAACGCTCGGCCGCACAGACTGTTTATACAAAGCTCTGCACACAGACGATAAAAAGTGACAGGAGATCGTAGAAGTGATTGAGGACAAGGCGCTAATCACGAGGAATAATTCTGAAGGAGCTGCGGAGCATCAACACAGGACACGAGAATACACAACATTAGAAACAGGCAGGTGAACACTAGTGTCTACACACAATTACAAAAGATTCAAATTCAGAAAATCAAGTCCAACTCACATTGTTATCAGCACATTAATATGAAAATGAACCAACCATAGTCCAGGCAAAGTAGCCCATTTTGGAGCCAAAAATAGAAGTAATTGTAAAAGAATTTTTTTCAGCATAGATTATTTCTATGAGGTGTCCAGAACAACATACTAAAAGTCCTAAGAAATCCTAGCTGAGGAAATATGTTTAATTCTCATCAATGTGCCAATAAGGCAACAATACACCCCAAAAAGACTATTTTTTTCATTTACTCCTATCAAAATAAAACTTTACACAATGAAAGTAGCCATGAAACGTAACATTTTTTGTATTACAAGTTTCTTTGAAAATGAATTTATGTATGTATTTGTAATACATATGAATGGTGTTTGCCTATGCAAATTAGGACATATTCAATAAGTGTGGAGCTCATGTGCTTGTCAAATTCATTTCAAAAGAAACTTGTAATACAAAAAATGTTACGTTTCATGGCTACTTTCATTGTGTAAAGTTTTATTTTGATTGGAGTAAAGGAAAAAATAGTCTTTTTGGGGTGTATTGTTGCCTTATTGGCACATTGATGTGAATTAAACATATTTCCTCAACTAGGATTTCTTAGGACTTTTAGTATGTTGTTCTGGACGCCTCATGGAAATAATCTATGCTGAAAAAAATTCTTTTACAATTAGTCGGTCGGAAAACGTTACTTTGCCTGGACTAACCAGTCATTTTTAAAAAACGATTTAAATGTTAATAGTCAAGTGCAAATTTCTATTTTAACAAAGGAGAAGAATAAAAAAACAGTTCAGTTGCTTAAAAGTTAAGAGCTAAGAAAGTTAAGTTAAGAAATATAACAAGAAAGTTGATATAACCTGTGTGAGTTGTGAGTTGTGACGCTGCGGTTATGGAAGATGTGCAGTGTTTTTAATTCAATCTCACATCCCTCAACCACACAGGCTTAAAATATCAGGAAGAGGTTGAGAAGAAGAAAAAGGAAAGGTGATGTCGCTGACGTTCTCCTCTTCCTCTTCCTCTCCGTGTTGTGTCATCGTGGGGGCTGAGCTGTCTGTCACGGTGGGAGCTCGGGGGGGCTCGGGGGGGCTCGGGGCCCATGCTCCTGTCACGCTCTCGGGGTTGATGGAGTAGAATCCGACGTGGGGCTGTTCACCTCATCACACAAATTAATGTTCAGTCTCAGAGGGAAACATCGTGAGAACAGCTCAACACAAACTACACAAGCAAAGACACAAAGTCAACACTGGGATCTGTAAGACTTCATCAACGCTGGGTTGGATTTTCAACCTGGACAGACATTTAAAGTTTTGTTTCTGTGAGACTCAGTGTTTCAATATCAATTAATCTCCTTGATTATTCCTCTACTAATGATTTGGCTTCAAAACGTCACAAAATAGAGACAAATGTTCGTCATAATCTCTTAGAGCTCAAAGTGGATTATTCTTCTTTTATTCAAGTCCAGACGACAGGAAACTGTTTGTTTGACTTAACCGATTATTAACTTTTGATTTCTAATCTAGACGATATTATGAGTTGAGCAAACATTTCATCTTCTAACTTATTTAAACTGGACTCGGTTTGTGTTGTAAAATGTTGTATTAGTTAGACACTTAAAAGGAATAAAACAAATATGAGATTTCCAGTGTAAAGCTGTCATAAGTATCACGACTTTGCAATATATTCTCATGACAGATCCACACAGTCTTGGAGGAAATGCTTGGGGGGGGGGCCAAGTGTAAAGTTATCACAGAAATATCCAGACGGAGTGAAAGTCCCATCGAGAAGGAGTAAACAACTTCATCAAAAGGAACAAACTGTATCTCGTATGCACAGAATAGCATTTTGAATCCTGAATCTAGTAAAATGTGTCCTCTGAATATATATTACTCTCTATGAGCTGCAGGATTCTGTACTTTACAGATACTTTGCAGAAACCTGCTTTTCCACGAGCAGGATTTGAATATTTGTGTTGAAATCGAGTCTCATTCTCCTTCCTGTGTCCTCGTCTGAGCTCTGAGTTGCTCTCGACCTTTCAGAGTCCTGATCCTCACTGAGACCTTCACGACTCCAGAGCAGAGAAATCTCTCATTTAAAGGATTGTTCAGGGGACGTACTTCTCATCTTCCTCTCATTCCTGACTCCAGACTTCACAGGGAGTTCTGCTGAGGACCCAGGGAAGTGCAGGGTGAAGTATCTGAAAGAGCAGCTGTTCACACATGAGTCACATTTCTCTCTAATCCTCCCAAACTGTGCAGATGACAGGGACGTCACAAATGTGTCATCCTTGAACTTTAATCTCAATCTGTCTCTCGTTGCCTCAGATCCAAACGGTTCCAGGACATTGAATAACTGTAGAAGAGGTTTACAGGTGACATGTGACACATTTTGTTTAGTAGTTGTGTTTGTAACTGACCAGCTCCAGATGTTAAAAGTCAGTGATTCTATAACATCTGTAGAAGCAGAGCACATTTCCTTCCCGGCCCAGACGAAGGAGTCTCTCAGCACTGACCCACAGCACTGACTAACCTACTCTATGTTAATTATTTGTTCCTAAAAAAGCCACCAGCCTGCGAGCAGCTTTATGAAACCCCACGTTTCATAAATGTCACAGATTTGTTTTGAATACGTCTTCGACTTAAAAATCTGCACCAATTTATATTTAGATATTTCAACGGGACAAGATGGTGAATGTTCCTTGTACGTTTGAAGATATTCGTCGTTGTGAAAGGTGAATCTCATATTTCATCCACTCTGCTTTTTCACATGAACAATAATGTCAAAGAAATACGTCAAAAAAAAGTGAGTCAGGGCTTAAAATAGTTTGACAGTGTGATGCAATGGAAGGAAAACAGTGGCCTTTGGCTCCTGCTCCACAAATATCAGGTGAAATGTTCACTTTCATGTTTACATGAAGATCTACAGTAAATAGATTCATGTTGCTCCCAACGAATATTAAACCTGTTCTCTGTCGCTGTGGAAAGAAAAACAACAAAACCCCAGCGTGAATAATCTGCATCAGAACATACGCTGCTGTAAATCTCAATTACCGGCGGTGAAAACCAAATCTGCCCTTTGATTCAGGCCAATGGAACAATCTGCTTTATGAATAGATTTGATTCTGCAGTAAAATTAAAAGCAGCAGTGAAAATTAAACATCTCGAAAACTCACATGCGCCAGAGAAATTGCTGCATTCAAGGTTATGAATGGATTAAAATGTCATATTTCTTAATTAATCAATTCTACAACCAGTAGGACACTGATCTCATGATAATAAAACAGACTCTTCATATGTCTAGAACATGTTTTTCACAGTAAGTAATACATTTGGAACACAACATTAAAGTTACCTATACAAAATACTTGTGTGCGTTAGCTTAGCCAGAAGCAAATTACAGTTTTTGCTACTGTGTGTGTGTGTGTGTGGTTGTGAACATTATAACTCAACAATTCATCAACGCATTTTCATCAAACTTAGTAAAATACTTGTTCGAGAAGTTGTCTGCAAAAGATCAACTTTTTGAGTTCAAAGGGATTTTTTTTTTGTGACATTTTCCCTCCCACTAGTCGAGGATTATGGGCAGCTAATTTAGAATAAGGTAAAGTTTGATTTGATTTGAATAGTAAAGAGATGATCTAAAGCTCATATTTATCAGAACATTATTCTCCATCACATGACGTCATGAAGAAGTTATGATGTCATGTATATGATCTAATTAATAAACAGGACAATAGACACAACCTGCTGTTATATAGATATAAAATAGTTTATGATCATATGGAAGCAATAAACTCATCAATTTCATAAAGTGTTGTGATGCAACGTGTACGATTAGAGCCACAATTTATAGCTTGTTTAGATTAAGCAATCATTCATCATCAGAATATATAGATAACACTAATGTCCTTATTACAATATACATTAGCAGCTGATGAGGGCGTACACAGGCACGTGACGGATCTCCATTGACCCTCTGATGCTTTTCATATTTAAATGACCAAACCCTGTGCACCTCATCACGTGTCTTCATAATTTCAACATCTCCAAACAAAAAGTTATCATTTCCAAACGTCTTTCTTTGACCCAGATGGAAAAGTTTAGTGCAAAAAATAGATTTAATTATAACAACACGTAACCGATAACGCTCTCTCACGCGTTCTCCTGTTTCCTGATGTCGCTGTGATTAGACGTCACGCCTCATTTAGGGAAATTAGTATTTCCGCATAATCTCCTGTCGTACACTGATTATGCCATATGTTCTATTGTGTGTGTGTGTGTGTGTGTGTGTGTGCGCCGCAGTGCGATGTGTGAGTCCCGGAGTGTCTCAGTGAGACGCTGCTGTTCTTCTCACACGTGTCTCTCAGGTCCAGTGGACAGCAGGGTGTCACTCCTTTCATCTGCTCGCCTGTGGCTGAGGGATGTGAGATGTTGTCCTTCTAAAACTGGAAACGTCCACAGGCGACGAGCGGATAATGAGGAGGAGGAGGAGGAGGAGGAGGAGGAGGAGGTTCTACTATGTTCAAACTTATTCACTAATTAGATCGGGGCACTGCATTGCATGAAAGGCTGCACAACTGCTGTGTAACACTACCTTGGTTTCTACTGGGTTGACTCAATAAACACAATATAAATTTGATTTAACACTTGTGTATATATCACACAACAAAGACTCTTTGCATGTTATTGGAGCATTTGGAACCGATTCAAGTAAGAGGAGAAGCTGCAATACTATGTTTGGTATTACAGCTTTGTTGAAGAAAACTAATTAAGTTGAGATTTTTAGAGTTAAATTGTAATATAACGAGAATAAATTTGTAGTTGAAAATAAACTTGTAAATTACAAGAATAACGATAATAGAGTGCAAATTTTACAATACTAACACATTCTTGTAATTTGACGACTTTATTTTCATATGATGATTTAACTGAAATCATAATAGACATACTTGTGAAGACACTTTTAATAAAATGAGAATAAAGTCATAATATAACTAGAATAAAGTTGTAGTACAGTAGAAAAACTTTAATCTCCTAATGCTACGACTACTGTAATCAGTGCAGTTGTAATCAAGAAGAAACTCGTGTATTTGAGGAGGAGGAGGAGGAGTAGGAGGAGGAGGAGGAGGAGGAGGAGGAGGAGGAGGAGGAGGAGGAGGAGGAGGAGGAGGAGGAGGAGGAGGTTCTACTATGTTCAAACTTATTCACTAATTAGATCGGGACGCTGCATGAGAGGTTAAATTAAAATACCAATACCAACGCCCAGGGGACAATCCAATGCTGCGATATGTACACAACACAACACATTGTTCTAAACTCCGAGGCCGACAAAGAATTAAACTCTATGTTCTGTGATTCTACAGAGAGAGCTCAGTGAGATCTTCCCTTATATAATCTGAACTATATCTATTTTTAAAAACACGGACATTAGTTTGTAAATCCTTTGTTTTTTCCCGAGCAGCCGGAAAAACAGTCGTGTTAGTCACAGTGCACCTAGAACATACGGAGCCTGGGGCCCGCCCATCACTTCTCACTGTATCATCCCCACTTCCTGGAATCTCCCGGCTGCTTCCTGTGTTTTGTGTTTTCACTTATGCCGCCATCAACAGCCCCCCCGAGGACACGTGACCCCACAAGAAGCAGAACCAGGGAGAGATGGGAGGAAGGACAGATTCAATAACAAGCTCCGGACAGAAGTCTGGGGGGCACAACAAAGTGTGTTCACTGTGTGTGTGTCCAGAACAAAGCAGCTTCTCCTCTTCTTCACGTCATTTCCCCAAAGTCACTCCTCTGTTTCCTCTTCATCTCTTTACATTCACCGACTCTTCGAGCCTCAGGTCAAAGGTCAAAACGCTCGCAGGCACATTTGCTTCCAACCACGTTTTTTTTCACGTTGACTTTGTTTACAGTCGCACTATAAAAATGTGCAATCACGAAAAAATATTTGTCGAGCGATCCAGACAAAACTCAGATTGCAGAACCAACACTGGCATTTAGTGCGAAAGACTTCAACTACCAAACACAAGAGGGCGCTGTCATGGTGGGAAAATATTATTGTATAATACTTAATAAGCAAATGTAAATAGACGGAATATTTTATATAAACTGAAAAAGACTGAGGTTGAAATTTTTCTTATCAAACCAAAGTTTTAATATCGATAATATTGGTTAAATAATTACAATTTGTCATCACACATTTTTAAATTCGTTAGATGAAAAAGGGTTGTGTGTGTGTGTGTGTGTGTGTGTGTGTGTGTGTGTGTGTGTGTGTGTGTGTGTGCTCGAGGATTTGTGTGCATGTCGGTCTGTGCGTGTGTGTGTACCCGGGGTCAGAGGTCGTGCAGTTTGCCGAGGGGCGGCGCTCGAACGCCTTGTTGATCGTGTTTCATCGAAAACTACAGATTTTTTTTTGATTCTCCTGCTTTGCACAGAACTGGGGGGGCTGGGGGGGGGTGGGGGGGTAGCAGAGACCGGCAATCAGAGGTTTGTTGTGACATTTCATCCTGTGATTATATTAGCGCCCTCTCTCTCTCTCTCTCTCTCTCTCTCTCTCTCTCTAACCGCCCGGTCCTGGATGACGTTACCTGAGCTGACAGGAATTGATGGAATGACCTTACAAGTCGTCCACCAGCGGGAGAATCGCTCCCGCTGGTGGAACAAATGTTAAAATGATGCACGGGAGATGAGAGGGATGAAAGGGAGGAGGAGGAGGGAGGAGCTTCCTATATGAAATATACCAGATATTGAATTTGTGACGTGCAGCCAGACAACAAGGAGTTATAATCACACACTCCGGGGGCCGAGTTCCATTTATCATCAACAGATGCGTCCATTACATTTGCATATTTCATTTTTTCTGAGGAGGCGGTAATAAATACCAAGTTATAGATTCTGTTCTTCGACAAAATTACTTGAAATTCATCAATCGTGAGGAACTCGAGATCTACGAGCTCTGCCCAGAAAACAATGTGACGAGAAACATCAGGAAACGTAAATAGCAGAAGGGTAACTTTCCTGTAAAGAATCATAACAGATTCATAAGCAGCTGAGTTATATTTTCTTATGTTCCTGCTCGATGTGGAGACAGTAAATAAAAGAACGGTGGAACTCGACACCTCTGGTAGTTCTTCAGCTCTACAGCCGACATCTTTTATTTAGTCGAGCCTCACGGATATAAACCAGGTGAACAGAAAAAACAACAGGAGTTCAGTAAAGTTACAGTTTCAACACTGAACCACTGAATATTATATTTACTGCACAACTGCTGTGTAACACTACCTTGGTTTCTACTGGGTTGACTCAATACACACAGTATAAATTTGATTTTACACTTGTGTATATCACAAAAAAAAGACTCTTTGCATGTTATTGGGCCGTTTGGATCCAATTCCAGTTATAAGAGAGTAATTTAGTTATGCACGATATACACTAAAGGAGAAGTTGTAATACTATGTTTGGTATAACAGCCATGTTTAACAAATTAAGAATTAAGTTGTAATATAACAAGAATAAATTACTAGTTGAAAAGAAGGTTGTAAATTACAGGAATAAAGAGAATTGAGTGCAAACTTTATGATAATAACACATTCTTGTAATTTGACGACTTAATTTTCATATTATGATTTAACTGAAATCATAATAGACATACTTGTGAAGACACTTTTAATAAAATGAGAATAAAGTCATGATATTACTAGAATAAAGTTGTAATACAGTAGAACAACTTTAATCTCCTAATGCTACGACTACTGTAATCAGTGCAGTTCTAATCAAGAGGAAACTCGTATATTTGCAATATCATGAGAATCAAGTTGTGATATTGTTTTATAATAAATAGAAAAAGTCGTTAATTGATGAGAATAAAGTCGTCAAATTGTGATTTATTTTCATTTATCGACCTCTATTCTTCTTCTTCCACAGTTCTACGACTGGAGAATTAGCTCTAATGTTTACATAACTGCAGTGGATGGAAATGGGCTTTAAACCGCATTAATATTACACTACTGTTTATTATCATTATCTTGTAATTATCACATTAGGTATTAATTATAGGGAAAAAAGAAAAACTGTGCTCACTGGAACATAAAAAATACAGAATATCTTCAGGTTTATCTTTAAGACTCCTGGTTACATTAATGTCACCAGGTAGATTCTGAACCAATCATCAATCCTTCTCTCTTCCTTGACACTTATGGGCTCATCTGCTCATAAATCAGTCCTGTAATGTCGGCTGGGAATTTTTAATGTGGCATTAACATTACGACAGGTGAAAACGTGATGGGGGGGGGGGGGGGGGGGGGGGGCAGTAATGAGTCACCTGCAGCTCTGGCTTTGACCCGGGGGTCACGTTCACCGATGGCAATTCATCCCCTGGTAGATGATCGCCCGCCCCCCCCCCCCCACTTTGACAAGCTAATCCTCAGCCATGCGTGTAATTAAAAACACGCCGGTACGGATGGTGCACACGCGTGTGGAGATGACAGCGAAGCAGCGGTCTGCGCCGCCGGCGTGGGAACGAATCACCTGTCAGCGCCGGCTTCCCACGGAACGAGCGCTAATGTCTTGGATGAGCAGCGTCTGGATGGAGGCGGAGCAGAGGAGCGTGACCCGGGGATGAGTGAAGCCTGAGCAGAGGATTCTAACTCCCGACAGAAACCGTCTGTCACCGGCTCCAGGTTTTAACTTTCATTACCATGACGACACACCACAGACATGTTTCTGAGGAGGTTCCACTCGACAGCGGAGGTTTGGAGCCTCGGGCAGAAAACATCCTTAACGATGCAGCGTCCAGATCATGTTTTACCATCATCACCTGAGTGCAGCAGCAGCATTAGAGTCTAGTTGATCCTTCTCTGGAAACATCCGTCCAGTCCAGTGAAGGAAATACATCAGTTCATACGGTGACACATACACTATCACATTGTTCCCAGTATTGCGATAATCTGTCGTTCGTTAGATTTAGCAAGAAACTAATTCTCTACATGATTTCAACCTCAGTCACAATTCTTATCCAGTCCACTAACAATTGTTTTTATCATCAAATTAATGTATAAACTCTGCATAATGTCACTTATATTAATCATTAGATAATTTATCTTGAATTTGCTATGTTTTTCAGACACTCCTTTTTTTTAAAACCTTGACTTTTGATTGATCAGCTCCAAAAGTGAATCATCTGGAGATAAACTCTAAAGTAACGTTCCCACCAAGTTTAGTGAAATGCCGTCAATGTGCCGTTGAGTTATTTTGTACACACACACACACATGCACACACACACACACACACACACACACACACGTGAACAGACAGTGGCGTAGGTATATGCGATAATTCTGTGGGTTCATTACTGTGAAAATCTCTACAATATTACATCTTTTAATTCCATCAACTGTTTGATTCTAGAAGGGCTCTCGTTAAACCACATCCTCTAATGAAACCACATTTAAATCCACTTTTTATTTGTATCTGCACCAAATTACCCACACCCATACAAATATCAGTCCCTTAAATATGTTTGATGCTTTTCATTAAAATCCTCGAGTTACTCTGAATCATCAAAAGTGTTGAAAAACACTTCTCACAGTATTAAAGATCCAGATCCACACCAGAATCTAAAAGGTCATTTTCTGACTCACACCACATCCGTGATAATCCGTCCTGTAGATTATATAATCCTGTTACCAGTCGGCTCTCTACCTTCTATGCAAAGTGCCTTGAGATACTGTATATTATGAATTGGCTCTGTACAAATACAACTGAATTGAGAGTTGAATCACGTGTAAAGAAAATAGAGTGCAAACTTTATGATAATAACACATTCTTGTAATTTGACGACTTTATTTTCATATTATGATTTAACTGAAATCATTATAGTCATAAATGTGACGCAACTTTGAATAAAATGAGAATAAAGTCAAAATATTACTAGAATAAAGTTGTAATACAGTAGAACAACTTTAATCTCCTTCTGCTACGACTATTGAAATCAGAGTAGTTGTAATCGAGAGGAAACTCGTAAATTTGCAATATCACAAGAATAAAGTTGTGATATTGTTTCATAATATATAGAAAAAGTTGTTATTTGATGAGAATAGAGTCGTGATATTGCGATTTATTTTCATTTATCGATCTCTGCTCTTCTTCTTCTTCCACAGTTCTACGACTGGAGAATTAGTTCTAATGTTTACATGACTGCAGTGGATGGATATGGGCATTACACTGCATTAATATTATATACATCTCGCAGTATTAAAGATCCAGATCCACACCAGAATCTAAAAGGTCATTTTCTGACTCACACCACTTCCTTCCAGCAGATTCCGTGATAATCCGTCCTGTAGATTATATAATCCTGTTACCAGTCGGCTCTCTACCTTCTATGTAAAGCGCCTTGAGATACTGTATATTATGAATTGGCTCTGTACAAATACAACTGAATTGAGAGTTGAATCACGTGTAAAGACAATAGAGTGCAAACTTTATGATAATAACACATTCTTGTAATTTGATGACTTTATTTTCATATTATAAAATCATTATAGTCATAAATGTGACGCAACTTTGAATAAAATGAGAATAAAGTCATATAAAACTAGAATAAAGTTGTAATACAGTAGAACAACTTTAATCTCCTTATGCTACGACTATTGAAATCAGAGTAGTTGTAATCGAGAGGAAACTCGTAAATTTGCAATATCACAAGAATAAAGTTGTGATATTGTTTTATAATAAATAGAAAAAGTTGTTATTTGATGAGAATAGAGTCGTGATATTGCGATTTATTTTCATTTATCGATCTCTGCTCTTCTTCTTCCACAGTTCTACGACTGGAGAATTAGTTCTAATGTTTACATAACTGCAGTGGATGGAAATGGGCATTACACTGCATTAATATTATATACATCTCGCAGTATTAAAGATCCAGATCCACACCAGAATCTAAAAGGTCATTTTCTGACTCACACCACTTCCTTCCAGCAGATTCCGTGATAATCCGTCCTGTAAATTATATAATCCTGTTACCAGTCGGCTCTCTACCTTCTATGCAAAGTGCCTTGAGATACTGTATATTATGAATTGGCGCTGTACAAATACAGCTGAATTGAGAGTTGGATCACGTGTAAAGATAATAGAGTGCAAACTTTATGATAATAACACATTCTTGTAATTTGACGACTTTATTTTCATATTATGATTTAACTGAAATCATAATAGTCATAAATGTGACGCAACTTTGAATAAAATGAGAATAAAGTCATATAAAACTAGAATAAAGTTGTAATACAGTAGAACAACTTTAATCTCCTTATGCTACGACTATTGAAATCAGAGTAGTTGTAATCGAGAGGAAACTCGTAAATTTGCAATATCACAAGAATAAAGTTGTGATATTGTTTTATAATATATAGAAAAAGTTGTTATTTGATGAGAATAGAGTCGTGATATTGCGATTTATTTTCATTTATCGATCTCTGCTCTTCTTCTTCCACAGTTCTACGACTGGAGAATTAGTTCTAATGTTTACATAACTGCAGTGGATGGAAATGGGCATTACACTTCATTAATATTATATACATCTCGCAGTATTAAAGATCCAGATCCACACCAGAATCTAAAAGGTCATTTTCTGACTCACACCACTTCCTTCCAGCAGATTCCGTGATAATCCGTCCTGTAGATTATATAATCCTGTTACCAGTCGGCTCTCTACCTTCTATGCAAAGTGCCTTGAGATACTGTATATTATGAATTGGCTCTGTACAAATACAGCTGACTTGAGAGTTGGATCACGTGCGCTCTCCTCGGTGCAGATCTCAGCAGCTTTGACACATTTTTCCCCTGAAGTTTCCGCACAGCTGACAATGATGGACTTCCCCTTCTTGAGGATTCTCTTCACGTAACCTCACCCTGGGTCCTCTCCACTCTCTCCACGGCGAGTGGGCTCTGCATACCAACACACGCCCCATGATAACGAGTCCGTCCTCAGCATCCTACACAGTCCACAGATTAAACGTTGGATTGGAAGCAGCTTTTTGTGGCGTTTTTCGTCCGGAGACTGAAAAGAGAAAGTGTCAGAGTGTGAGAGCCGCTCTGCATGTGAAGAGGAAACAGAAACACTCTCAGCGGACTCCTCACACGGCTGGAAGGAGAAGTGCTGAAGGATCCGGCCTCGGCCTCACTCCATCAGGAAATGATATTTCCCGGCTGCGGCTCGGTGAAAAGCTTCTGTGCTTCACTTTGATCTGGATTACCACTGGATCTATTCTTAGGTTTTAAAATGGTTACGGCTCTGCGATAAGTTTCCAAAGGGTCTGTAAGCTTTGATTAAAGTTCATCAAATCCTTTACTATCAACACATTAGGAATATAAACCAGCCACAGATTATTTTTTCAAAACTACAAAAGCTGATTTACAGATAACTGATGTGACCTAGATGTGATTTCTAGGAGACAAATCATGAAGCTGCTTCTTAGGCTGAAAAGCTCTGTGAACAAAATGTAGAAAGAAGAAACGATGTTGTATTCACGTGTGAAGCTACTTTATGTTGCTGTTTTTACATTAAAATAAACAGTATTCAAGGTTAATTTAAATCGATTAAAAGAAATGTCATATCAGTCATTCTGATTGGCTCCTTAATTTACATACTTGGATAAGAAAGAGATTTGAGTTGTGCTTCACACACATTGTGCTTTTGCTGACAAGCTGATGGAGAAGAACCCGACAACCTCACTAGTTAACTAACGAGCCAGAGAATTTAACACAACTGTGTTGTTGGTCGTTTGAGATGAAAACTAAAGGCCAATTTATGCCTCTCCGTTGTTTCTATTACGGACAGATAAGACCGCCCTATCCGTCGTGAAACGCCCTCTCCGAGTGCTTCAGACAGCTTTTCGTACACGTCTGATTTTTCTAACTATCCGTCTTCATGTTGGAGACCCGACGGACCGCTCTTGGCTGTGATTGGTCCGCGAACGACATCATTTCCGTATGACGTCATTTCCGTATTTCCTGACCTCAAACTTTCTGTTTACTTGTAGCAACAAACACGAACACAACCACAGATATGAACACAACTATGATTCTACGATTAATGTGACGTGTGTGTTAAGCCAGCGGAGTTGTCCGGCTGACGGTGGCTCGTTAGAGCACTGAGGGCATGTGTGCACAGTCACATACGGTTATAACGAGCTTTCAAAACGGCGCTAGCAGGCTAGGCTAGCGGGCTAGTCACCATGCTAACTGCGGTGGTAACAGTGCAAGAACCCGCCGTCACGACTTTAATTCCACTTCTATCATGACACTGTTTCTATAATACCGTCAGGTTAGAAGCAAACACTGGGTAGTAGTTAGTGTCGGGAGTCCCTGCTGACTGTGTGTGGAAGCTGGGGGGGGAGCTAGGTCCGGGTAGCTTCTAGCTACATGTAGCCTCAAGCAGATTCAAGCTGTGGAACCGCTGCGCTAAGAAACGATTACATCAGCATCTTGACCCGCTGGGTGTCACTTTATTTAGTTCTGTTAGTTGCCATGGTTCAGTGTGTGGGACGCAAGCTAACATGTCAACAGAGACACGTGGACTTCTTCTTCCCAAATGGGGTTGGCTTCTCTGAGCTCGTCTTCCGTTGCGCCACCTATGGGTTAGGCGGGGAATTGTTTTTAGATGGATAGTCGTCGGAGAAGTAAAAATCAAAAAGACTCTTTGCCCCCCGCTGAGACCTCTCCGAGAAACGGATACGTAGAAGTATATAAGAGCCTTAACACGACAAACAGAATGAGAGACGAAGTTTTCAGCCAATTCACTGTTTGTTTGCTAAGCGGTTGAATGTGTAGTATCAGGTAGTAAAACGCAATGATATTGGAGTATTAGCACATATTTTGATGTACATGTAAAGTGCAGAGACGCACAAAGACCAACAAAACATTTTGGCATTAGATGAATTAGACTTATAGCTGCTAATAAGCTGGTTGTTGGTGTGTGACCTTTGCAGTAAAGCAGGTCGTAAAGTTGCAGCACGGCCCACCAGAGTTACATGGTGCAGTACCAGGCCTCCAGGGGGCGCTGTGGCAATGACAGACATGACATTCTCCCTAGTATGAGTTAAAGTGCTATGAGATTGATTTTGAAGCATTTAATCAAGGTATAAAAACTAGTGTTGCTTTAAAGCTATGACGTGTAGTGATTTTAAGAGAACTTCCCTAAATCCAACATTTGTGGCTTTTGTAAGGAGAGGTACACACACACACACACACACACAAACACACACTCAAACACACACACACACACACACACACACTTGAAATCCTCTCTCTCTGCTCTTGCTCTTGTGTGTTTGGGTTTTCGAAAAGGCTAAAAAAAGACGCCACCCTCCGAGCTCTTGTTAACACAGCCTCATCTGCAGTGGAGCCTGGTGTTGTTGTCCTCACTGGACAGTCGCTGCTCGGTGTGAAAAGACATGAATAATATCAGGAGCCACTGAATGTGTCATGCTAAGTTAGAATAGAAATGTATTCTGCTCAGGTAGAAACACGCAGACATGCCTGGAATGTAATAGAATACACACAAGTGAAATCTGAGAAGCCGGGGGTTTTCCTTTTAGCTTATATACTAATAACAATATTCTACTACTTTAAAATGTCTTGATATTTCCTTTTTCTTTATGAGAAATGCTTATTTAAAACAATTTTCTAATCGCTCTTCAGTTTAAATCTAAACTCTTAACTGCCTGTAGGTGTGAACGTGGGTGTGGGTTGTAGTTTGTCTCCGTGTGTCGGGCACTTCTCTTTTAATATCATCTGGGATCGGCCCCCAGGCGACCTGCGACCCTCAAATGATAAGTGTTAAATACAGATCAAGTTAAAGTGTGTTGTGAAAAGCAATAACTAACAGACACTGGAGATGAAAAGAACTATTTTCCTTCATTAAAAGCAGCAGAAACCGTCCCACAGTCCCTGGAACGGCTCTCACCTCCTGAGTCCAGTCATGCTTAAGTCTCTCCTTCAACCCTCTTCACGTCCTCTCCAGAGTTAATGCTCAGTTCCAGGTTTGCCTTCGCCGAGGCGTGGAGGGATTAGGGTCGGTGGTATTGAATCTCCTCAGGTGAATACTGAGCGAGAGTTTCATTCTCCCAGCGCCGGGCCCTCGGGAACACGCGCCTCCGGCACCGAGCTCGGTTCCCTTTGAACTCGACTTAGCTGTTTCCGGATGGGCCACCGACCACGAGCAGATCCAATGTGTTTTTTGAGGCCTGAGAGGACGGCCGGCTCTTGATGTACGGTTCATTAAAACGGTGAATTGTGCTGAGTAGCGTCCCTGGTGAGGAGTGACCCTGCTGGATCTATTCAGGCTGTTGCTTTATCCACATTCTCCAGCAGCACAGCACCAGAGTCAAGCCTCCTGGAAAAGAAACACACAAGAATAAAAGCTCTCGTTTCTCATTATTAATACCTAGGGTTGCAAAATTCCGGGAATATTCAAAGTTGGAAACTTGCCATGGGAATTAACGGGAATTAACGGGAATATACGGGAATATACGGGAATTAACGGGAATTAACGGGAATAAACTGGAAATGTTGTGGGTAATTTATACTAACTGTATTTACCTTGTCATATACAGACATAAATATAAACATTTTGTTGTGTCATAGGCTGATTTGAGCCCTGAGGAAACTTTGGGCACTTGACTATATGCTTCTGCATCGTTGTGTCATTCTTAACATAGGTCTTTGCACAGTATTTGCAAATGTACACAGCCTTTCCTTCTACATTGGATGGGGTGAAATGTCTCCACACATGAGAGAGTGCACGTAGCATTGTTCTGTAGAATAAGATGAGAAAAAAGTTTGTAAAAAAACACTAATGCAATGCCAGAGATATAAATAGTTAGCCAAACAATTGGAATCGTCTGTAAACATATTTTACAATTGATGGATAAATGAATGGAAATAGTCTAGATGAACAGATGAACAATCCTCAATCAGCATGCTAATATGTTTTCCCGAGTAATATCATGGAAACTTACCTGACTAGTCCTGCACATTACAGCAGGCCTCAATAGATGGAAAGTTTCCGGAAAGTTACCGGAAATTGACCGGAAACTTTCCGCTCCTTTGCAACCCTATTAATACCTCATGACTCCGATGAGGCCTCACAGGCTCAGAGGAGGAACTGATTATACTGATTTCTGATGATGTTTGTGTTGAAAAGCTGCAGCTCAGCGAGATGATGAATGTGTTTTAAGTAGGTGAGCGGTCAGATCCTGGCTTTGTCCTTCTCTTAAAAAGCAGGACGCTCTGTTCCTCCCCCGAGAGAAGGTTTCAGCTCCTGCTCGTCCTTGTCAAACAGGGAAGGGTTTTATGATGAGTGGAAATCTGCACTGAAACCAGCCTGGGAGCCGAAAACAGTTTCCTCTGAGGACCAATGTTGTGATAAAAAAAAACTCTCAGAGGAAGAACAAGCAGACAGGAAACTGGAGCTGAAATAAATTAAAAAGCCTTTGTACTCACTAGGATAATAGGTCGTTCTTTTATGTAAAACACAGGTTTCTTTGTAGTTGAAGCAAAGCTCCGGGTTCGTACTTTCAGAAACCAGCAGGAGATCATGAGACATCGTGTGCAGACGGATCCAGGAGAACAAGGGGTTGTCAGAATCACGTGTTAATTCTGCTTCATTAATTATAAAAATATTCACACATAAAAAAAATGATCCTGACTAATCACCAGGCGCCTGTCCTCTGTTCCTGGGGTCAGAGAAGTGAAGCTCCTCTAGCCTCGTCCTCTGGTGACGGGGTTCATTTTTCAAAATAAAAGATCGGTTTGTGTGACCGCAGCTCGGATGAGGTCGGTTCAAGAAGAGGAGTCATCTGCTCCCTCCAACAGAACTGATCCCATGTCTGATTTGAGTCTGTGTTGCCGACATATTGCAAAGAAAGAAGCGGCGTGAAGTTTTCCAAATCAACGAGGATCCATAAACAAATCAAAACTGCTATGAATGTTTTGTTTGGAGAAGCTACTGGTCCAGTTTTAGTTTGAAAACGATGATGTAAACAGTCGCTTGCTATTTGTGTCATCTTGGTCACGATGCAGCCTTTGCTGATTGGTCAGGCTCCTGTCACATGACCCCCCTGCCCCCCTCTTTACAGAAGAAAACAACAGAATCAATCACAAGCTTTGCAGATGCTGTTGTCTTTGCATACAGCTGTTGTGCAGTTCAATTCTGCTTTTTACGAGGATACAACTACTTACATGTGTTAGATACGACTTTTTATTCAAGAAATACCTGTTTACATCAGCTTGTGCGTTCCCTGTGTACGTGATAGTTACGTGTTATGCATTTTCCAGGTGTGTTAGGTCGGGATTAACTCTGATACGGAGTCAGAACACGTAGACAGAGATCATTTTAGTTTGAAAATGTTGTTTTCAAATGAAAAGGTATTAGTGTAAATGTGGCCTAAGGCGTCAGAGCTCAAATTAAAAGAATAAAAGCCACCATTTATTTAGGAAGTGGACAAATGTTCTTTGCAGACAGAGGTTGTCGTTGGTTTGGAGGCGAGTTCTGACCCAGAAAACGAGCCAAAGGAAACAGTGGAGACACGACGAGAGTAACGATCTGTTCGTAAAGTGATGCTCTTTTATGCAATTAGAGCAAATCGTGAATAAAGTGAAGAGGAGCCAGTGGTGGAGGAAGTAAATCTCCCGTCCTGATTGCTTAAGGCCGTGATTAGCTCTGGATAAACGTAAAGGTAAAGAGAGGATGGCACCAGAGTCTCTGAGTGACCAGGTCGTTAGGAAATCTCTTCATCATCACATCGACAGTCTGATCAGCGCTGGATGAGATGTACACGTTTCTATACTTTTCATTTCAACAGAACTGAAACGTGTCACTCGTTCTTCAGAAAACTGTTTCTGAAATATCATCGTGTTTCTTTACACTTTGTCGTTAACACCTCCGACATGTTGAAAGCAGTACATTCATATTTGTACATTCACAAATGAAAAGAGTAATTATGTGAAGAAACTGTTTCCTATACAAATCTGCGGTAGTATCTTTGACATTTCTCTAATCTATCGTTCAATAAAATATTGAATTACTCAACTCAACTGTAATTAGTGTTGTTTGAAAACAACCTGAGGCTTTTATATGGGAAATGTCAGCTTGCTCTAATACCTAATAACACAGACGAAGGGATATGGATGGAATTTAAATATGAAACGTTACCATAGCTGTTCCAAACATGTAGTAGAAATATGCACAAGTCGAATACAACGGCTGTACAAATAGAATTTGACAAAAATGTGTTGAACCAGTGTCGACTACCTCACCTCTAAGCACGATACTCGACTATAATACTTAGTTACACTCCATTACTCGGGGTATTTCTGGCCTTGTTGTGAGCAGAGTATCTAAATTAACACCGAGCAGCTAAATGTTCTGTCCCTGATTTATTCAAGGTTTGCACTTTGCAGCGCAGCGACTTCCCTGTCTGGTCCCTCGGGGGGGAATTGGACCCTGAGTGATTCCTAATCAGTGTTAATCCACTTACGCTCGTCAGCTACACATGCTGCTGCTCCGGGAGGAATCGATTTATCATCCATCCACCGGCAAATTCTATCTGCTGCTTTTACAGTGAATTCTGCTTTTTTTGCGGCTCCGCTCTTTTACCTTATCTCACATCTGTGTTTTCACCAGCGGCCCAGAGTCATGGTGGATTCCCATTTCCTTTGTGTGTGTGTGTGTGTGTTGTTGCTGCTGTTGTGTTTTTGCGTTTAGTCATTTATCATAATCGGATCCTGTTCATAGCACAGGAACACAACCAGGCACCCGGTGACCTTTTCCTCTGCACAACAGCCCCAGACAAAGAACACATTTTGTGTTGCGGTGTTTCTGTTTCAGCCGCTCCGTGCTAACCCCTCGGCGCCGTCACCTCCACCGACGTCGCCATCGACCCGCAGGAGAATTCACCTCCTGCAGCGCTGCAATCGCATTTGTGAGTTTATTGGTTCCCCTTGCATGCTTCCACCAGGTGAAGCCCAAAAACAAACGCCTGCTGCTGCTCTTCCGCCTCCACTGGTGCAAGCACACGTTAATGGTTTCAAACCATATGTGTGAGTCCCAGCAGGAACCAGCAGGGAGCTGAACTCACAGCATGTGGATCCGCGGCCTGTGGAGGTCTTTGTGTGCTTCTCCTCAGACCCCCGAGTCAGGTCAGGACCCTCATTACTCTGGACCACATGGGGAACCTGCCTCTCTTCCTGCTCTCGTCTCATGTTTGCCCTGATAACACTTCCTGCAGTCCGCTGGGACGTGTTCTGTTGTGGTTATTTGCATTTATAATAAAGAAGAACTAGTGGATTCTGTCCTCGTCCTGACACCAGTTACACGCACCTCCACACTTCTGCTGCGTTTACAATCTTTTAACCTTAGAGGGGTTTCAGACAGAGAGCAGGTTTCACCTCAGCGGCCCCACAAGCGGTTTGTTGTTTTGCAAAAGCCTTGTTCCTTCTGTTTGAATGCATTCCCAAACGGCATACAGATGTGGGTCACTTCAGGCAATGATGTGAAGCTTCTGGCCTCATTGTGTTCTGGACAAAATGGATGTGAGAATATAGTTGCCCACTTTTTAATTGGAAATATGGTCCAAATATCCCTGAACAAACCTGAGCCTCTTTTGGCAAACATGCGGTGCTCCAGGCAAGTTGGAATCTGGATGCCAAGCTGAAGAGCCATGTGGTAAATGGTGAATATCGCCTGAATAGCACAAAACAAATGGCGACTCGCCCAAGAAGCATCATTCCATTCCGTATGTGGGCCAGTTGTGTGGAATGTTTTATATTTGTATTATCAAGCTCCGCCTTCCTGACATCAAAACATCTTTCAGCCTAAACGGATGAGACAGGAACACAGAAGAGATGATTCGATGCAGTTTATCCATCAGTGCGTCACGGACAATATGTAACACGGCGTTAAAAGAGGCAACGAGACGAAAACAGACAAGAGGAGACGAGCTGCGAGTCGGTTCCTGACGAGGAGAAACAGCACGGAGCAAAGTGAAGAATCACATCACTGACAAGGTTTACAACATCGACGATGAAGCACGGCAACACAACATTCACCAGCAGCTTAGCAACATGAAAAATACCTCATTCATTATGATTATTAATACACATAAAACCCCTGTTTTGAGGATATTGTTCTTTATTTGACTTCTGTGGTTGTAGGTAAATAATTTTCAAACTAGATCAATGTGACATGAGTCTCAGTTTGCTTGGCACAGACACAGTTGGAAGAAATGTTCAGAAGGTCAGAGGTTGTACTTTTATACCTTTACTGGAGTAGAGAGGTAGAATCTACGAATACTTCTTCTTGAGTCATTTTTAACACAAGCATCTGTACTTCTACTTGAGTAACACGTGTGTGTACTTGTGCCACATGTGGTTGTAGCTCAGAACTAAGTGAAGTAGTGTTTATCGTCTCGTTCTCCTCATCGATCTGTCTCTGCTGCTGCGGTGGTTTGTCGTTCGGAGAACTCGGCTCAGATCCTGAGTCGTACATGAAGCAGTATTTGTGAACACTGACAGCAAGCCCCCGTGTTTTCCACCAATCCGCAGACAGAGGTGGTTAGTGACCTGCTGGTGAACACAGTGCAGCATTTAGCTGCTTAAGGAGCCGGATATTTCCCTCAGGAGTCGAACCAGAGCTACAGGAAGGCAGGTATTTATCAGGTGGACAGAAACACGACGGGAGGAATTCTAACGCTGCCTCATGTTCTCATTGATATTTAATCTTGTACTTCTTTGCCGGATGTAAATGTTGATGCATGTTTATCTGACAAATTGGAGGAATAAGTCTTCGGTGAGAATTCGCCTGTGCTCTGTTTACACGTCTTCCCCCCAAAGCGGCGGCAAAATAATCAATTAACCGAGCTTCAGGAAGTCTGCGTTTGAAATATTGACCTTTCATTACTGCTCTGTAATTACTCAGATTAATGTGATTTGCAGGGATATGTGTGAAGCATGTTTTATGTTTATGAACTTGACTCTAGCAGGCTTTTAATTACTGCGCTGCTATACAGTGTGTTCTTATAACGAGGAAACACAGTTAAATACACCATCTGTCCAGGTTTTAATCAAAAATAGGCCATTTGTAACTTTAAAATCTTGACGTTTCTTATATTAAATTTCCCTTTATGCATGAATAGAAGGTAATTTAGGACGGTAGGTTATATTCCTCGCTCCTCACTGTTTTGCAAGTGTTGCATTTTGCAGGATACGAAGTTACAAACATCGCTGAAGCACGTTGTTTCCAAGATGTAATAAAATTATATGTGCACAAAGGTTCATGGCTATTTACACGCTAATGCCCGGGAGTTCAACCTGCAACCTAATGTCACCCAGAAAAGGTTCAGCGTCTATAACTTCAAAATAAAGAAGAAGAAATAAGCGTGTTCACGTCATTTGACCTGAAAGAGTAAGAAAAGCCAGATGTTAGCAGGTGTTTTGAAAAGTGTGAAAGAAGCTTTTCTTTCCCATTAAGCTCATAAATTCTAAAAGTTAAAAACATCGCTGCTGCACGTTGTTTCCAAGATGTAAGAAAATGATATGTACACAAATGTTCATGGCTATTAACGCCCTAATGCCCGGGGAGTTCAACCTGCAACCTAACGTCACCCAGAAAAAGTCCAGCGTCTATAACCTCAAAAAAAAGTAGAAGAAATAAGCGTGTTCACGTCATTTGACCTGAAAGAGCAAGAAAGGACAGATGTTAGCAGGTGTTTTGAAAAGTGTGAAAGAAGCTTTTCTTTCCCATTAAGCTCATAAATACTAAAAGTTAAAAACATCGCTGATGCACGTTGTTTCCAAGATGTAAGAAAATGATATGTACACATAAGTTCATGGCTATTAACGCCCTAATGCCCGGGGAGTTCAACCTACAACTTAACGTCACCCAGAAAAAGTCCAGCGTCTATAACCTCAATATAAAGAAGAAAAAATAAGCGTGTTAACGTCATTTGACCTGAAAGAGCAAGAGAAGCCAGATGTTAGCAGGTGTTTTGAAAAAGTGTGAAAGAAGCTTTTCTGTCCCATTAAGCTCATAAATACTGACGCTCGTTTGGCTCATCAGCGCTTCACCTTCAGCTGACGCATCACTTTCCCTCTCGCAGCCGTCAGGACCTCGTCGAGCTGATTGTCACGCCGCTCGCCTCTTAAAGAACCCACCTGTCACGCCGTATTAATATTTAAAGGATATTGTTGTTTGCAGCAGCTACAGCACGAGGAGGGCCGACGGCTCGGGGTCCGGCCGTCTCTTTGATATTAGACGTGTTTCCTTCTTTGCTCTCATTTGATTTTAAATCGTCACAGAAATGAAAGGATGTTGCTGCTGGTCAGAATCATGGTAATCCTCTTAGTGGGATGTGCTGTTGGACGTATTTCCTTACACCGGTTATTCTTTCATTCTGCAGCATGTTCATATACGATGTGGAAAATACCATGGTTGAGATTTGTCAGGTTTACGAAAACATTGTGTTCTGGGTTCCCATGTTTCTGTTGAGGTTTGAGTTTTCACATCATGGTTACAGGTGCAGACAATGATCAGCTCCTCTCAGCTTTGATGAACTTTGAGTTTCAACTCGTTGTTTTTCTGTCTGGTCAGTGAACAGCAGCTCGCCGCTCTCCTGGTGTCATTAGCAGCCGTTTGCAGCGTCCAGTGTCATTACCTGCTCGTCAGACAGATGCAGTTAGAGAGCAGCTGCTGAACGGAGCCCAGCAGTTAGCAGCTAAATAGACGGAGATTTCCCTCTGGAGTTCCCGGAGACCAAAGACTGAGCTAAAAGAGAAGGAGTGTTGGATTTAGATTCACTCGATGGAAACAAAAATGGCAGAAATGAATGATGCTGCTAACAAATGCACGATATGAAAGAGGAGATCATGTTAACAATTATAGATTTATTTTAAATAGCACCTTTCAGAATGGTGATTACAAAGTGTTTCTGAAGGAGGACAAATAAAATATTTATTTTTTATTTTGTATTATTGTTTTTCTTATGTGTGGTGTATTTATTGTGTTTTTATGTTTCTATGTTCATTGTATGCACCAATAACCAGAGCATATTCCAGGTAGGTGTTAACGTACTTGGCAATAAAAACCTTCTGATTCTGATTCTGATTCTGATTCTGATTCTGATTCTGATTCTGATTCTGAATAAAACACATTAAAGTCGTGTAAAATCAAAGACACTAGTATAACAATACAGCTTCATTTAAAAGTTAATCAAATCAAATATATGTACAACATTATTGTGTTTTTAACTAGTTTTCGCTGTGGTTCAGAGTCAGTCGATGAAAAGCCTCTGCTACTTCCATCCTTATCACCACAGCCACTAGAGGGCAGCGTCACTGGGATCTGCGTCCTTTTCTTCACAAGTAGGTCTGAAAACCCTTGGAGGTGTCTTGATTGCCTAAAAGATAAAATATGAATCAAGGACAAGCCAGTGTGTTGCAGTATCACAAAAGAGTTTCAAAATACATTATGCATGAGTTTTTCAGTTTAACGCATTATGCAAAAAAAAACTAAACTAAACAACCGTGTTCCCCTGGTAAATCTGTGCATGTAATCCACGAACACGCTTTCTAGGATCACAATCGTGAATCTGCAACATTTCACACGAGCTTCCGACAGAATTCATTTCTGTTTCTTTTGTCACAGTTTCACATGTAATTGATTTTCCAGGAGCTCCTGCAGCGGGAGCCTCTGGTCAGAGGAGCGTCCTCTGCAGACCACAGGCTGCTGAGGAACTGATGCTAATCTGGAGAGAGGGAAGACTTGGAGGGTATGGGGGGGTGGGTGGGTTGCACTTTCTTCCCCCACCCCTCCGTCTCTCCTCCCTCTCTCTCTCTCTCTCTCTCTCTCTCTGTTGAAGATGGTGCTGATTGTGGTGCAATATGTCGCATGACCACAGTCAGAGCTGCAGTCTGTGGCGTGCTTATTAAATCAGTGGTGTGTGCCACTTGAGGCTCGTGTGTGTGTGTGTGTGTGTGGACGCACACGTGTGTGTTCATCACAGCCGCTCGCCGCCTGCTCTCCTCACCGAGAACAAAGCAAAAAGAGAGCTTGTATGTGTTGCTCATCAAAAAAAACACACAAACACACACACACGCAGACACGCACACAAATGAAGAAGAAGAAGAGTCTCTTTTGATCCCACATGACGCATTTGCCTAATCCCATTCCATGTAGACACAGAGCAACTCTTTGAACGTGTTATCTGGACATCTATTCACACAACCAGCTTTGATATGCATGAGGAGCATCAATATTCATGCACCTTAAACTTGTGCATGTTTCCCTCTTTGCTTTTTTGCTGCATTGCCTGTGGTTTTTTAAGGGAGCAAGTAAATATTCCCATTGCAGTTTTTCTGTTATCTTTTGCTTTTCACAGCATGTTGCCTCTCAACAATGCTCTCCTGCCACAGAAGTTGAAGTGGCTCGGGGGGTGTTTCAGCACTGAGCGTGTGTGACTGCTCTCTGGGTGAGGGAGTGAGGGATCTGCCCCTAGACATTTGCACCACAGCATCCTGCTGACTCGCCCGCCTGCTCGCTCACACTGCCATAGAAACAGGGTTTGAGCGCAGGGGAGGCTCATTCTGTGCAGGAGCAGGCAAGGGAGAGGATCGGAGAGAGAGAGAGAGAGAGAGAACAGAGAGGAGACACTAGAGCGAGGGAGAAGTGTGTGTGTGTGTGTGAGAGAGAGAGTGAGAGAGAGGATAGAGTGAGAGATCAAGAGAGGAAAAAGTGAGAGACTCTGACACTGGTGAGTACAAAGCTGTCACAGCTCATAGAAATCTGACTGTTCCAGCTTCTCTTTTATTTTGGCTTCTTTGTTTGTCGATTGATTCCTCTCCATCCCCCCCCCACCCCACCCCACCCCACCCCCCCGGCTGGGGAACAGGTTGCAGGTTGTCAGTGGGGGGGGGTGGGGGGGTTGTGAGAGGCTCTTGGATGCAGAGGATGGATGCACAGCAGCTCTTTCTCTCTCTCTCTTTCTGTTTGTTAATCAGTCATCGCTGCTGAGGATGTGTTTCTACTTTTTCTGAATCATCCACACTGATGTCAAACTACTTCTCTCTTCTCTCTCCGACTGTATCATCCTCCTCTCTTATCATTTATGAAGCAGCGTGTTAATATTTGATTAGCGTGTGTGTCTGCAGCTGCACTTTCCTCCTCTGTCCCACACACACTCTCCTCTCAGCTGTGAGCACCGCTGCTCTCTGCTATCGACTCGTCCGCAGCTTGAATCCATTATTGAAGAAGTGTTGTGGTTCACCTGTTCACCGTCCGAGGTGAGGAGCTGCTTGCTGCAAAGCGTGAAGTCAGGTCACGGCTTCGGGGGGGTGCATGTGCGTGTGTGTGTGTGTGTGTGTGTGTGTGTTTTTTCTATTTGTGTCTCTTGTCTGCTTCTGTTTGCTTGTGTGACTTTTCCCTTCCCTCCTCCTCCTCCTCCTCGCCCTCGCTGGGTTTGATCAACGAGCATCATGACACTTTGATGAAACGCCAGGGCTGTGGGGCTAATAGGGGGAGAGATACAGCAGGACACCCCCCCTCCCTGCCTTGTGTGTGTGTGTGTTTTGTGTGTGTGTGTGTGTGTGAGGATTGTGTTATTCTGATTGTCGTCTCAGGATTTAAAGTACAAACCCTATCATCAGAAAGTATCTTGAGGATTGAGATTTACAACCTTTACCCGAGCGTTAATCCTGTGTGTGTGTATCTCTGCGGTTCACTTGGCCCCCCCGACTCCCTTCACCTGTTCCTACAGTGCAGTTATTTTATTCTCTCCCCCCCCTCCTCCCTCCTCCCTCCCTCCTCCCTCTACCACCACCACCAGTAGCAGCAGCTTTGGGAGAAAGCTGAATTGAACAGATCCAGTCTTATCAGCTTTGTGCTGCCTGGACCCCAGTGGCCCTTCCTTCCTGGCAGCGAGTGTGTGTGTGTGTGTGTGTTTGTGTGTGATTGTGGCTCTGCTCTGGACATGTGCAGATCTAAAGTACATGGCGCATGTGATGAAGTGCATGCGTGCACGTGTGTGTTTGTGTGTGGGTGTGTGTGTGTGTGCAGTGGGGCTGCGTTGACATGATTGTGTGTGATCAGGATCGCCTCAGGGTTGGTCTTTTCCTTTCCCTTTGTGAGAGGATTCAGGGATTGTGGCATTTTGTCCCCTGCCCTCTCTGCTGCGACATGTCTTATGACTTCTTGTTAAAATGTCACTCAGTAAAGCCGGCCTGCAAAGCGTCCCCATGTGGGGGGGCTTAGCGTGTGAGCTATAGTGCACGCTGGTGTGATAAACCCAGGTAAAGCACACAGCTCTGGAACCACAGGGGGGGAGGATGGGAGGGGGGGGATAATGCTGAGCTCGCTGACGGACACTTCCAGCTACAATTTGTTTCAGTGTGATATAAAAGTGGGCCTGCGTTCTGACAGCGGCGCGGCCTGGATCAATACACCAGAGCCGCCAACAAGGAGCCGAAAACAATATTGCTCTTGTAAACGACGGGATCCTGCAGGACAGACAATGATTGCACTTGTTAGGCGGAAACACAAGAAGCTGATAGAGAGGAGGAGATTTGTGCGTTCGTGATGTGGCAGCTCCGAGGAAACACTCTGCAGGGCGAAGCTGCCACGGAAACATAAACGGCTGCAGAGATTGGTGCTGATAGCCGGATCCATTATGGTAAAATACCCAGATCTGTTAAGCTCCGCAGCCGGAAAATCCCCGAACACATTTTATCATCCGCGGATCTCAGTGAGAGAGACTCTAGATCTGCTTCCTTCTGAGACGCAATTCATCTACAAATAAAATAAAAGGAAACAGATGATGGATGCAAACACACTCTGAGGGAACATGGGGAACCACTCTCACTGGGAAACTGCTGACCTGGCAGGATGGTTCTCACAGAAGGATGAAGATCCAGAGATCCAGGGGTTTGGCTGTGGGTTACTTCTGGTCTGGTGGACGAGTTCCATCTTTTCACGCGGTTTGTAGGTCAGATGTGGGATCTGTGGGATGTGGGACAGATCTGGGCCAAGACAAATTTGCTATGGAACAAATCTGTTCATTGATGCGTGGTACAGAGCTAACAGTAAACATGGAATGACTCAAAGGTTCAGGGTGTAAGATTTAGGTTAAAAGGATTTATTGGCAGGAATTGAATATCAAAGAATCCTAGTGATGTGTTTCATCTGAATTGTACAAATTGTTGTTTTGTTTACCCTGGAATGGGCCGTTTGTATTTCAATATTTTATATTCAAATACTTTATATGTACATCAGTAGCGGGTCTACGGAGGCCACCATGTTTTTTACAGTAGCACAAACTGGATAAACTAAACCTTTTGAGTTTTTAATGACAACTGAAGGCTGGCACAGGTTCTACTTCATGTTTGGATTGGGAGGGTGAGGTGTGCTCAGCTGCAGCATGACACTTCACCACTAGATGTCACTAAATTCTACACACTGAACCTTTAAATGTGCACTTGACTGAATCAGGAGTTGTTCATGGATGTTAACAACATTATACACGTGTAAATTTAAGCCCCTTTAAAGCCCCTGATTTACAAAAATCAAAGATGTTGTTGAGGATGTCCTGATGAAGCTTCTCCGTCTTGATACCAAACTCCACAATTCATTATTTAGTCAATAGTCACGTAACTTTGAGAAACAATCTTTGAGGCTCGCTGAAAACAAAGCACTGAACTTGTGGCCCATCATTGCAGGTGTTACATTCACCAAACACTTCTTTAAACTAATGTTGAACTGTTAACAAGTTTCCTCTCAACACATTAGTGAGGATGTTGTTCCACGATGACACTTTCCAGTATCAACTCATAGGAAAATAAATAGAATAAAAAAGAACCATGTTATCCAAGAGAGTCTGGAGCAGCAGTGAGCTTAAAAGCCTTTATTTCATTAGGACCTCGGGTGCTTCCGACTGAATCTCACGTTGCAGCTCCAGTCAACAGCAAAGCTCTCACACGACCTGCTGAACGCTGGGATCTCTCCTCAAACTCCACCAGCAGAGATACAAAAAACAAACCACCCCAGAGGAACGCTTCCCTTTCACTGTTCTCGTCCTGTACAGGTGAATATAAATTTAGGTTTTTATTTCAAACGGGCCGGTGTGTTTTGAAGAAAAGTCGATAAGGACAGTTTCTGCTGTGGAGGTTGAACCAGTAGCTTTTTTGCTTTTGTTGCGAAGCTGAGTTAAATCTATGAAGTGTATCTTTACAAAGTCACACGGCATCCGGCAGCGGTTAATCAATTGTTTCTCTTTGAATGTGAAATAGCTCAAGAGTCATTTCCGGGGTTTTAACTTCACCCAAACACCGATTCACCATTAAAACCATTCACTTGTGTTAACACTGTGTGTCCACGGCAAGGAGAGACGCTGAGATGCATCTGCATTAGACAATCGATAATAATCATTAATCACGCTCGGATGGATTGATGCACGGAGGAGATATAAGTGGATTCAGGTTCTGGGTTCGGCCGACTCGGTTCCTCGTGATAAAACGCTTTGTGCTCCTCGTCTTTCTTCTCATCAGCTGAGCCGTAATGCATCATGAGGCCGAGGGCTTCCGGGTCCCAAATGTCAGGCCTCGGCTTATTCAGCAGAGTCAGTGATGAATGCATCGTCTCCTCATGCTGACCTGTTGTTTGCCGACATCATTCATGGCCCCGGGGCCGAAGGTCAGGCTGCACCCCCCCCTGACATTTATTTCTTTAACTTTGAAGGGTTTCGTGTCAGCATAATTTGACGTGTCCTTGAAAGTAAAGATGTGATTAAGCCTGAGACAAATATCCCAAACAGAACCTTTTTATACGATTAAACGCTTGTTGTTGGACCCAAACTGTGGATTTACAAAGCAGGCAATGATGGAATTGATGAAAAAAAGACAGATTGTTTTAGAAAGTGTGCAGACACAGACTCAGGGGATCGAAAACTCCAAAAGAAAACACCAGGGAACCCGGCAGCAGCAGAGCAGGAGAGAACCGAACAGAACAGAACAGAGAAGAGTGAGGCGCTCGGAGAGGAAATACAGGATGGAGATGAATGAACGCAGGTGAATCCCATCGGTCCGGGGCAGCCAATCAGATCAGAGGGGAAAGCAGACAAACAGAAGATAAGAACTACAAAGTAAAACAGGAAATACCATGCAGAGTCCAAACAAAAACCAACTACGCCGGAGAATAAAGTCAACAAGGTCGTTTCAAAAGTCCCGTACAGAGGAAGTTCCTTCAGAAAACCCAGATGAGAAGACTGACGCCAATCCAGGATCTTTATCTTTAATATAAATTAAGTTACACGTGGTTAGCTTCACTTATCTTAGCTTAGCTCAAGCTCTGTCCAAAAGCAACAATAACTCTAAAGCTATTGGATGAGTTATGTTTTCTTTGTCAGTGATGATGTTTCTTCTTGTTTTCATGTCATCTACTAACAAATGAAGACTCAACTCCAACTTGCACTCGGTTTGATTCATGTCCTGTCTGCTAACATGGAGGAGGCGGGGCTTATGACCTATACAGCATGATCATGGTGATTTGTCCTCACTTGTTAATATTCTCTACGGAGGCTGAACTAGTCCGACTGTCTTGTCTCCGCTATTCAAGCCTCCGAGGCTAATTCATCATCACACGATATTCGATGGGCTCTGCGATAGATACTGGGGATTGGTTGTGTCGTCCATCTTTATTCGCAGCCTCTGGTCTGTACGGTAAATAAGAAGCTATAACTGATAAAGACTAAAACGCAAAGACCTTAAACTGGAAGAACTGGCCAACCTGTCTCTCTTCAAATGCAGCGCCCACGAATTTCCCCCTGACTATCCAACTATTCCTTTTAAATTCCACTTCTCCATCAAACAAACAACACATTTTATTATCATGTGATTCACACGTATTGATTGCGTCGCTTCGTCTTTTAAAACAAAGTGGATAAAATATGAATCGCCCTCGCAGCCTTTGGTAAACAATCAAACATTTTAATAGGCTCTTAAGAAGGAGCCAAAACATATTAACGTTTCCATTATGTTTCTCCCACATATGTTTTCCTGAAGCTAATCAGCGGCGTTAAGAAGCCGTGTAGCCTCCTCCCACCCGGGCATCACTCAGCCGCTGCGTGCACACATGACAGGCTGCACGTCCTGTTTATTCATCATGAGTAACAATGCAGTATTTCACGGCAATGAAACATTTCTGACGGGAGCAGAAGCTTTCAACCACGGGCTCATAACATCTGCCTGTAATGGATGTAGCACATCCATTTAAAATCCCTGGTGGTTGGAAATTACCCAGACTGAAAATGAGCTTAAGCTATTTTTACTGGTGCCAGATTGCAGCCCTGTTAGTTTTATTGTGATGATTCTAGAAATGAATGCATCCACGCGTCCGGATCGATAACGCTCCTCAAGCATCGTATCCTCGTAAATTGTCGGTGTTTATTATTTGATCATGAGGTCAACACCTGCTGCCCTGGTCTCACCCGCTCCTGTGTTCTGACTCCACCAGGTTAACCACATCCTTTTGCTCCAGATCTCATATAAAACAAATCATGCTACTTCATATTGGATATAATATTTATAGCTCTCTGTACAGTAAAAATTCATTAGTTACAGTGTGATGAGGGGTTGAGACCCGGGAGACAAGGCCCGGGGGGGGGATGATGGATCAGGCAGGATGCAGACGACCCGCGGGTCACGTGGTCGTTACCTCAGTGACTCGGGCTGCCGAGGAGGCGGGGGGGCGAGGACGAGGTGAAGTGAGATCAGACGCTCATAGAAGCTGTAGAGAGTGAAACTCAGTCTGTCACTGCCGAGGGTGAAACAATCCAAACTACACATGATGCTCGGAGGAGGAATCAGAAGACTGAAGTCTCACCGGCTGCAGATCTGTGAGAAAACAAACAAATGAAAAGCATCAGAGGGACGAGATCCAGAACGTTAGCTGTATTTTACTGGATCGTGGAGTTGTCGTTATAACATGTGATGGTTGACCTCATAGTGATGTCATGAGGACAATCCGACCATTTGTTTCCTTCGTCGTCCAGTAGGGGAGAAGTGGGAGGAGAGGTCAGATGCTCCCCGAATGGACGGTCGTATAAATCTCTTGGTCGTCCGTCTTCAGTTGAAGTCACCTCACTCCTCGATTCCCTGACCTCAGCCCTGTTTCTCTTCAGTCTGAGCAGTGAGGTCGTGTCAGAGAGGCGGACGACACAGTGCGACACATAACTCCTGCAGCTCTGGCTTCACATTTCAGACGATTTGTGAGGTTTGTAGTCGACAGTAACGTTTCTAAAGTCGCTCAGTGCCGGCCCAGCTTTGAGGAGAGAATAAATCATTTAAAAAAAGAACATGAACTGACTCGGTAAAGTCTGATGTCCTCTGGCAGGTTGTTGCAGAGTCTCGGGGCGACGACACCAAAGACATTGTCTCAAAAAACAAACCCAGACCCGAGCCAAGGGGACGAGTGTGCCGGTGCCAGCTGGAGGAGCCAAAACAAACAACACAGCAGAAGAAATTAACTCAGGCTCGAACATTCCTGCTGCATGACAGAAAGATGAAACACTTTCCCACTGAGGGTTTTAAAAATCCTGTCACATTAGCCTTTAAAGGCAGAATGGGTTGCTCCAGCAGGATTGTATCTCATCTGGACCTGGATCTGGTCCTGGTCTGAATCCCCACTAAGCCTGTGAAGGTCAGAGCGGTGGATGAGCCTGTAGGTAAAGACTGGATATCCAACCAGGACAAGGACAGAAGCAGAGGATAGAGCTCTATTTGTCAAGGTTTGGATATTAGAAGAATTTCATTGTTGGTTCTAGACCTTTTCATTGTAGGAAAAATTTGAATATCACCAAAACCTTTACCCTGAACCCAGCCTTCCAACCTGCAGTGTTTTATTCCACAGTTGAAACTATCTGTACTGAAGTTTACTTCCTGCCGTTAAGGAGACAGTTCATAAACATGTACGGTTCTTTCTCTTTTCTCTTTTTTACCTCCTGAGGGTTCAAGAGCAAGATTTCCCAACGGTCACAGAGCTGAAGCTTTTTTCTGTTTATTTGAGTAAACAAGACAAATCTCCAGTGTCTTGTGCCGCGGCGCCGAGGCTGACATCTCGCTTAGCACCGTTTGAAACACGCCGGCAGTGGTTTGGACTATTTATTCTTAACAGACAATGTTTAAAAGCCGACTCTGACATGGAAACCTAAATTAAAGTTTAACTTTAGGTTTAGCTCGGTTACATTTCTGTAGTTTCCAAAGCAGCTGTATCAGTGTTGGTGGAAAATTACTTTATAAACATTGCTGGATTTGTTAAAGATATTCACGTCTCATCAGAAAAGCAAATCTTCAAATTGGAAAAGCAATGAATTTTACTTAAACTCGAAATAGCTGCCATTTATTTTTCAGTAATTGTCTATAACTGCACGCCAACATCCTTTTTTCCCCACTTCAAACTATTTATGAGACATTTTAATGCGCCCACAATTAAACACCATTAAAATGTTGTCAATCCTCGACCCTTTGCATAATTTAAATCCCATTTTCCACGAGTCAGATGTTAAGGAAAGTGAGTTATTTGTCGCAAAATCAATATTCTTTTATTGGTTGCCTGAGGGAAGTCTCAATGCAGTTGAACGGTTAATGAGTAACCGATTGATTTTTTGCAACACACACGAATCCCAGGTCATGTAAGCGGCAACAAAAAATGCAAATGTGCACACATCTGCTAATTCTTCTTTTCCTATTTCTTAATGTTGACTCTACCCCGAGCCGGACTGTGGACGTCTGCAATCTAGCTCAATATTTGCGTTCTCTGCAAACGGCGCCCGTGAGTCGAGGCGCCCTGGCACGCTGGAGGCTGTGCGACAGAGATAGGGGCTCCTGGTCAACAAGCAGGTTAATTGTGTGATAGGACCAGATGCTAATACTGGACGAGACTCAACACGGCCCCGCGGGAGGCGGCACCGCGGCGCCCGGCTGCACCGCGGCGCCCGGCTGCCACCGACACACAGCAGCTTCCTCGTCAAATGACATTTGGCACGAGGGAGAACGAGCACTCGGCCAAATCTACCGGATGTTGTAATGAGTTGAATATATTTAAACTTTCCTGCGTAGACGACAACAGGTTTTTAAACCGTGCGGAGGAATTTAAAGATGTGGGGGGGGGAGACGAGAGGCCGCTCTTTGATTAAGTTCACACTCGTGGAGGAGATAACAGCGTCTGAGAGTCTCTCTCGGGTGGAGTATCGAGTGTGAGTGCTGGCACATTGTATGAACCCTCTGAAGTCCATTAGCAAACTCAAGTCATCACGGCGTGAGACTGTGGAAGCACAAGTCACCGAGTGTGAGACGCCACGGAAAATTGATTTACAGGAGGTGGGTTTTTCAAAAAACTGGAATATAAATCAGATGCTATTATCTTCATAAATCATTCCACCTAGAAAAATGTACTGTAATTAACGCTCAAGGACGTTCTTGAATATCACAGAAAAGTAAATAACTTAGCGATATGGAGATCTGTCCAAGGTGGAACCTGCTGCCTCTAGTCCAATGTCAGAGTTTTGATGGATGAATGGATGAATAGATTAAAGAAGTAGTCTGTGTAATCATTAATAATACCATAAGTAAACCTCCCTGACGGGTGTTTGCATGGGATTTAGTCAGAGTCCAGGATTTGAACATGGTGGTGGTGTTACAGGCAGGGGGCGTAGCACAGGACTCAAATCTAAGCTAAGGCTTGGAGAGGTATCAGGAAAAGGAGCGGAACACGAAGGCCTAACACGAGGAAACTGATCGCTGGAAGTAGGAAGAAAGTGTTGGCTGAGTTCTGGCAACTGCTGGAGGGAAACACGCAAACTAAATAGAGATGAAGACATGGAAGGAGGAAGTAATCCCACAGGAGGGAAACCTGACAGGACGTAGGGTCTGACAAGAGTAGAGACAGAGGCAGCATCATTCAGAACGTCCTGAAGGAAGTAGACCATGGGCATGGCAACCTTAGACCGAGACCCCCGATGTACGTAGCATCAAACCAATATGGATGGCGCTAACCTGAGCCACTGCACTTCCTACAGCTTGGCCGTCTGCTTAGCTAACTTCAAATGCACCTGTTGTCGGTATGTTGATGCTTGCTTGTCAAAAACTCAGTTGTTTGGAGAC